>NW_006408831.1:747010-756934 GCF_000296735.1 Chrysochloris asiatica
ACATTTCGTTATAATACTTGACTTTATCTTTTTCAGCAGCCCTTTGAAATTTTCTGTTCAACTCTTTTACCTCTGTTGGTAGACCACAAAATTTGGAAAAGGACAAGAACTAGGATAGCTTGAGGGCCCAGTTGGCAGGATTTAATCAATGGTCTTGTTAGAGGGTCTTCTGACCTGAGCCATGGAGGGCTGCTTGATAGTGAATGAACTCCAAGTGCTTCCCGGCATTGCTTTCCTCTATTAATATTCATGATCTAACTGGCCAACCCTGAGGACATGGTAACTGGTTGATAAGTGCGCCAGCTGAAATCAACCAGTTCTACTTTGACACACATGGAGTTGTCATCCATTCAACTCCCTAGGGTTATCAGTGGCTAACTTCTGCTTAAGTTGAAATGTCCTGCCTTCAAGTTCAGTTAGTTCTAAACTGAAGATGGAATCCTGGTGTGGCACTGTGGGCTAATGCACCAGACTACAAAGCTGTTTGAACTGCAAGGTTGGTGGTTCAAGCTCACCGGCTGCTCTTTGGAAACCCTATACAGAGTCACTGTGAGTTGGAATTGAATCGACAGCACTTAACAACAACAACAACAAAACTGAAGGTACATCACCAGGCCTTTCTTCCCAGGTCACTCTTGGTGAATTCAAACTTCCAACCTCTCATTCACCTTTTGTGTACCTGTTTTTTGTAACCTTTTTAGTCCTGGTAAGTGCACACTAACATTTCTTCCAAACCACACAGTGTGGGAAAAGATGTTGCTCCAAAGAAAATAGGTGTGCTATAACCTCAAGAAGATGAAACTGAAGCTGAATGGCCAAAAGTGCTTTTGAAGTTCATTGTTTCCATGAAACTCAAAAAAATTCAATAGCCTGTTGTATGCTATGGAGCATGGGTTCTAAGTTGTTGTTGTTAGGTGCCATTGAGTCGGTACCGACTCATAGCAACCCTATGCACAACAGAACGAAACACTGCCTGGTCCTGGGCCAACCTCACAGTTGTTGCCACGCTTGGGCCCAGTGATGCTGTCACTGTGCCGATCCATCTCGCTGGGGGTCTTCCTCTTTTTCTCTGACTGTCCACCTTATCAAACATGATATCCTTCTCCAGCGACTGGTCCCTCCTGAAAGTATGTTCAAAGTATGAGAGATGAAATTTGGCCATCCTGGTCTCTAAGGAGCACTCTGGCTGCACTTCTTCCAATACAGGTCTGTTTGTTCTTTTGGTAACTCATGGTACTTTCAGTATTCTCCTCCAACACCATAACTCAAAATCATCAATTCTTCTACAGTCTTCCTTATTCGCTGTCCAGCTTTTGTATGCATATGAGGTTATTGAAAATACCATGGCTTGGGTCAGGCGCACCTTAGTCCTCAAGCTGGCATCTTTGCTCTTCAACACAGAAATGTGATTTTCTGTCTTGCCAGTGGAATGGAGAGATGGTGGATGGGAAGATGTGGGAATGAGCAGGTGGAAGGGTAGAAATAGAGGAATGACCATAGCTGGTGGTTACTGGCTGTTACTAAGGGGGGTTGCACTGGTGACTCTTCCCTTCCTCTCCTGAGGGCACCTTTCCATAACCAAGGACTGCAGCCTCCCTAGCGCATTGTGAAACTGCTTGCGGATCCTTCTGAGATCAGAGGAGGATTAGAGGCAATTCCAAAATGTTCCAAGGAGTGCATACATGTGACAGCCCAGAGTAGGCTTGATGTGGACAGTGGCCAAGGCGCTTGTATTTTCAGAGGTCTTTTCGGGGAGGATCCCCTAGAAAATGTTTTCAAATCCTGAAAAAACACTAAGGAGCCTATGACACATAGACAAATGGAAGTTGAGTTCTCGTGAGGACAGCCATGAAATCAGAAATTATTCATAGTGAAGAGAAGAGTCTTTGTGGGTTTCCAAAGAAACTTTACACCCAGAACTAAAATGTGGGCTGTGGTTGTCAGCTATGACTGGAAACATGAAGAGGGTCATTGTAATCACCAGTATCAATAAGGTCATGGGGCAAGGTAGCATCAAAATCTGAGTACCACCAAACTGTTTCCAAGGAACCCTCTAAGGGATATAGATTGTTTAGAACTAATCAAACTTGAAGGCAGGGTGTTTCAATTTAAGCAAAGTCATGGATTGGGAAATATGGGTGGGTAGGTAGGTGTGGTGCTGTAGGATCAGCCCTGGACTGTCAACCATAAGGTCAGTGGTTCACACCCAACAGCTGCTCCTTGGAAACCCTATACAGGGATGGTATGAGTCAGAACCAACTCAATGGCACTTTTCAATGACAACAAGGTAGAGGGTAGTGACTCCAAGTATAGCTAGGAGGGAAGGATACAAGGATTGGGCTGATGAGCTCTAACACTTCCAACTTGATCACTCTCTCTATTCTCTGTTATTTTTAGATGCCATTGAGTCAGTTTTGACTCATAGAAACACTGTGTACAACGACATAAAACACTACTTGGTCTGTGCCATCCTCACTGTCACTGCCATGCTTGAGCCCACTGTTACAGCCACTGGCTCAGCCCATCTCACTGAGGGTCTTCCTCTTTTTTACTGACCCTCCACGTTACCAAGTATGATGGTCTGCTCCAGGGACTGATCCCTCCTGATAAGATGTACAAAGGACCTGAAGTCTTTCCACTGTGGCATCCAAAGAACATCCTGGCTGTACTTCCAAGACAAATTTGTTTGGTGTTCTGACAGTCCACAATACATCCTATATTCTTCACCAACATCGTAATTCAAAGCATCAGTTCTTCTTTAGTCATCCTTCTCCTCACTGGTTGTTGTTGGTGGTTGTGTGCTGTTAAGTTGATTCTGACTCATGGTGACACTGTATAGCAGTTCTGAACTTGTAAATCTTTACAGAAGCAGAAACCCCTCCTCTTTCTCATGTATAAGCCTGGTAGATTCGAATTGCTGACATTTCTGTTAGCAGCTCAACTTGTAACCCACTATGCTACCAGGGCTCCTTTCTCTACTCACTCTAGTTGTTGTTGTTAAGTGTCATCGAGTCAGTTGTCACCTTACTGTTAATAGTTCAATGCTTATCCTACAGTGCTGCACCAGGACTCCTCTCTTCTCACTGTGGTTGTTAAGTGCCTTTGAGTCGGTTCCAACTCATAGTGACCCTATATAGGGTTTCTGAGGACTGACTGGTGGGTTTGAACCACCGACCTAGCAGTTCACACCAACCTTGCAGTCGAGTGCTTATCCTGCAGTGCCACATGAGGACTCCGTCTACTCACTGGTGGTGTTGTTATGTGCTATGGAGTCAGTTCCGACTCATAGCGACCCTGTACAGGGTTTCCAAGGCTGTAAATCTTTACAGGAGCAAAAGCCTCATCTTTCTCCTGCCAAACCACTGGTAGTTTCAAACTGCTGAACTTGAGGCTAGCAGCCCAATTCATAACTACCACGCTACCGAGCTCTACTCACTAGCAGGGCAAAATGTGAAGGTTCTGTGTGATATCACATGGTAAAAAGCTTAATTTGCTGTTCTTTACATTAAGTAAAAGGTAAATCTCCTCTACCCTCAATCAGTAATCCTTACACATATGTTTTTTCTGACGTACGAGGCAACTTGATGAACCGACCCTATCTCTTTACTTTCACACTAACCGAAGCACAGTGGCCTATTAGTGGTGTAAAAACAGATTAGACCTGAAACTGGAACCAAAGAAGAGTAGTGGAAGGGAGTCAGAATTAAAATCAATGCTGTGGAAATAATGAATACAACCTGTACCAGCGTGGCTGACAGAGAACAAAACCCCCTACTTCTAATGGAATGTTGACATTAACTTTGCTGAGTAGGTACATTTATGTGAAAGCATTTTGCAAAGTGGTAGATTCACTATAAGCATGCAAGTATTAGGGGTTGGTTTTTTTGTGTGGTTATTTGTGCTAGTATTCTGTTGGAGTCCTGGTGTGGTGCTACAGGATAATGCACTGGACCGTAAGGTGAGTTTGAACCACAAGGTCACTGGTTCAAACCTATCAGCTGCTCCTCGGAAACCCTATACAGGGTTGCTATGAGTCAGAACCAACTTAAGGGCACTTTAACAATAATGACAGTATTGTGTTATCATTTCCTTATGGCATTACTTCGATATTAGTGCCACTGCCTTTTATGCCTACTTAGGTCACTAGATTGTGAGCTCTATGAGGTCAAGGATAGTGTCTCCTTCATTTTAGTATTCCCAGAATCAGGCACAATGAATTACATATTGTCAGACTTTACTCATTGTGGTCCTATCTAATTGAAATTAGCATGGGCAAAGGGCTAATTACAGAGCACACAGTGTTCCCATACATGTCAATGTCTTTACAGGTTTTGCATTGCTTTTAATTTTTTTTTATAAATGATTTTTTGACTATTAAGTAAAAACAAAACCCAAATCCACTGCTATTAAGTTGATTCTGATTCACAGTGACCCTATAGAACAGAGTTCCTCAGGGTTTCCATGATAGTAAATTTTTATGGGAACAGATAATCTCTTCTTTCAATCAGAGCTGCTGGTGGGGTTGAACTACCAACCTTATTATGGTTAGCTTCCTAAATTCTCCTTGTAAAAATAAAATTACCCCTGGTCTTCCCCTTCCCTTCCCATAGTTAAATCACTATAATCAACTCATGTGTTTTCTTTTAGATCTTTTTGGTATTCAGTGATGTATGTATACTCTTAGATATTATATATTATGCATTTTCTATTTTTGTAAATAATAGCAAATTAAAAAAAACAAACAATCTTTTTATTGTAAATTGAATAATGGCTTACAGACCAGATCATCAATGTTACGTTCAACAAATCATTCACTTGATTTCATCCCAATGATTGCAATCCCCTCCATGCAACAACCATTATCCTGCTTCCTCCCTGTGATTCCTATTTCTATTTTACTCACCTTCCCATCCCTTCTTAACTTTGTTCTTAGGTAAAGTTTCCCATTCAAAAGGGAATGGTTGAATGACTAACCATTCCATGGAGAGCACGTCTTACTAGTGTTGTTCCCACTATATAACTATCTACTCCTTGGCCAAAAAGTGGTCCACAAGAGTGAGTTCCTTTCTGGATCTGAAGGGTGTTAAAGGGCCATAGTTTTAGGTTCCTCCAGTTTTTTTCTGACAAGGAAGCTGGGTCTTTTAAAAATAATTTTGTGTTCTACATTTTCTCCCACTCTATCTGGGACCTTCTAATGTGATCCTTTTTGGAGCAGCTGGTAGTGGTAGACAGGCACCATCTAGTTCTTCTGATCTCAGAGTTGTGGGGGCCGATGTTTACATGCTCCATTTGTCAATTGGATAATTCATTCCAAGCGTCTTCAATTCTCAACAATCTTCTTTCGTGTACACATGGAGAGACCAATAGCTATACCATAGATGGCCACTCATGAGCTTTTAAGATCTCAGACACAAATAGTGGCATATTAGCAAGCTTTGCAATTTCCTATTTTTATTCAGTAAGCTATCTGGAACATTGGTGGTGCTATAGGACAAGCACTGAATTGTTAACCTTAAGATCTACTGTTCAAACCAACTAGCTGCTCCTCAGGAGAATGATGAGACTTTCTGTTCCTGCAAAGATTTTCAGCCTCAGAAACCCTATACAGGGTCATTATGAGTTGGAACTGACTCAATGGCACTTGACTACAACAACAACACAAAATGTCTGGAAGATCTACTTACTTAATATCTTTCTTTTCAAATGCTGCACAGATTTCTACAATTTATTTATTAATTATCCATGGTTGAATATTTAGATTGTTTCCAACTTTTCATTATTACAAGCAATGAACATCTTGGATGTGCCTCCTCTGGACATGGGTAAGTAAGTATTTCTTGAGGATAGTTACAAAGAAGTTAAATAGCTGGGTCAGATAATTTGTAAATTTATACCTTTTTTATTTGGGGGGCGGGGATCCATGCTGTCAGATTTCTCTCCAAAGTTTCTGTGCTAATTTATATTTCCAATGGTTTTGTATGAGAGATATGTTCTTCCACATACTTGCCAACTCTTGATATTGTTGCTGTTGTTAGGTGCCATCAAATTGGTTCTAACCCATAGAGAACCTATGTACAACTGAACAATATACTGCCTGGTCCTGCACCATCTTTACAATTGTCACATTTGAGCCAATTGTTGCTGCTACTGTGTTAATCCATCTCATTTAGGGTTTTCTTCTTTTTCACTGACCCTCCACTTTACCTAGCATGAGGTCTTTCTCCAGGGACTGGTCCCTCCTGAAAACATGTCCAAAGTATGAGAAATCACCCTATCCTGGCTTATAAGGAGCATTCTGATTGCACTTCTTCCAACACAGATTTATTTGTTCTTCTGGCAGTTCATGGTACTTGTAATATTCTCTAACACCATAACTAAAATGCATCAATTCTTCTATGGTCTTCCTTATTCATTGTCCAACTTTCATATGCATGTGAGGCTATTGAAAACACCATGGCTTGGGTCAGGTGTACCTTAGTCCTCAAAGTGACATCTTGCTCTTTAACAATTTAAAGAAGTCTTGTGCAGCAGATATGCCTCATGCAATATGTTGTTTGATTGCTTCACTGCTGTTTCCATGAGTGTCGGTTGTGAACCCAAGCAAAATAAAATCTTTGACAACTGTAATGTTTTCTCTATTTATCATGATATTACTTATTGGCTCAGTGGTGAGAATTTTTGTTTTCTTCACATTGAGTTTGAATCCATATAGAAGGTTGTGGTCTTTGATCTTTATCAGTAAGTGTTTTAAGTTTGCTTTGCTTCTAGCAAGCAAGGTTGTATCATTTGCATAGCTCAGGTTGTTAATGAGTCTTCCTGCATCCTGATGCCATGTTCTTCATATAATCCAGCTTCTCAGATTATATACTCAGCATATAATTTGAATAAGTACAGCAAAAAGATACTACCCTGACACACCCCTTTCCTAATTTTAAACCATTCATTATCCCCTTGTTCTGTTCAAACAACTGCCTCTTAATCTATATACAGGTTCTTAATGAGCACAATTAAGTATTCTGGAACATCAATTCTTTGCATGTTATTCATAGTGTGTTATGATCCACAGAATTAAATGCCTTTGCATCTTTCTGGTATTGTCTTCTTTCAGCCAAGATCCCTCTGATGTCAGCAATAATATCCCTTGTTCCATACTGTCTTAGTTATCCAGTGCTGTTATGACAAAAATACCACAAATGGATGGTTTTAACAACCAAAATTTAGTCTTTCACAGTTTACGAGGCTAGCAATCCAAATTCAGTGTGCCACGTCTAGGGAAATACTTTCTCTTTGTTGATTCTGGAGAAAAGTCTTTGTCTCCTTTAAGCATCTTCAGGCCCAGTATTCCTTGGAGATCACCATAGGTATTGGCATTAACCTTCTCCGGGATCTAGGAGCTTCACAGTGCAGGGACTCCAGGTCCAAAGGACTTGTACTCCACTCCTAGCTCTTCTGTTTTGGTGGTAGTAGGTTCCTCTGCTCACTTCTCTCACCTTTTATATCTCAAAAGAAATTAACTCAAGATAAGACCTAACCCTGTAGATTACATTTGGACTTAATATCATAGAAATGAGAATCTACAATACATAGGACAATGTCATCAGTTCAGATCTGACCATATCAGACCACATCATGGGGCTGATTGTATCATATTAGATTCCACCATGGAGGTGATAACTACAGCTTAACTGCTAAACCACTGAGAATCTTGGCCCAACCAAGTTGACACAAAACATTAACTATTGCACACATCCTCTTCTGAATCCAGCTTGAATTGCAGGTAGCACCCTGTCCATGCTGCAGTCATTTTTAATTATCTTCAGCAAAATTTTACTTGCATGCCATATTAATGATATTTCTGGATAATTTCAATATTCTGTTGTATCACCTTTCTTTGAAATGGGCACAAATATGGATCTCTTCCAATAAATTGGCCAGGTAGCTAATTTCTTGGCATAGATGAGTAAGTGCTTCAACATTAGTTTGTTGAAAAATTTCTATTTGTATTTCATCAAATTCTGGAACTTTGTTCCTCACCAGTGATTTCAGTGCAGCTTGGACTTCTTCATTCAATATCATTGGTTCGTGATCAGATGCTACCTCTTTAAATGGTTGAGCATCATACAGTTCTTTTGCTTTCTGTAGCTGTAAATCTTTTCATAAAAGTTTAAAAATAAAAAATCTCATCTTTCTCTTGATAAGTGGTTGGCAGATTCAAATTGATGGCCTTGCAGTTATCAGTTCAACTCATAACCCACTATGCTGCTAGAGGTCATTATTTTGTTCATGTTGTTGTCACATGCTGTTGAATCAGTTCTGACTCATAGCAACCTTGTATAGTGTTTCCAAGGAGTGGCTGGTGGTTTGAAGAACAAACTCTGTGGTTGGAAGTCCAGTGCTTATCCTATGGTGCTACACCAAGACTCCATTGTTGTTGTTGTTAAGTGCCATCAATTCCAACCCATAGTGACCCTGTATAGGGTTTCCGAGGAGCAGCTGGTGAGCTTGAATCACAGACCTTGCAGTTCAAATGCCTTTGTAGTCTGGCTTATTAACCTGCAGCGCCACACCAGGACTTCGGGACTCCATTAGAATCCTTCAATATTGTAACCCAAGGCTCAAATTTTTTCTTCATTTATTTCAACTTGAGAAATACTGAGTGGGTGTTCCCTTTTGTTTTCCTAGTTCCAGGTCTTTGCATATTTCTTTATGATACTAGACTTTGTCTTCTCTAGCTGGCCTTTGAAATTTCCAGTTTGGCTCTTTTTACTTCATCATTTTTTCCTGTTATTTTAGCTTCTTTATGCTCAAAAGCAAGTTTCAGTCTATTCTGGCATAAATTTTGGTCTTTTCTTTTTTCTCAACCTTTTAAATGACCTTCTGTTTTCTTCGTGTATGCTGTTCTTGCTGTCAAAATAAGCTCTTCTTATTTTCGGTCACATTGATGCATCAAATCTATTCTTGAGCTAGCTTCTAAGTTCAGTTGGGATACGTTTAAGGTCATATTTTGGTTCTCATGAATTTGTTTTAATTTTCTTCAGCTTCAGCATAAACTTGTATATGAACAATTGATGCTTTGTTCCACTTTCAGTTCCTGGCCTTTTGGTCTGATGATATTAATCTTCTCCATTGTCTCTCCTCACAGATGTAGTTTTTTATTCCTGTGTATTCCATATGGTGAGGTCCATGTGTACAGTCACCTTTCATGTTGTTTAAAAAAGGTACTTGTGGAGATGGCAGACTAGGCAGAAAGGCTGTGCAGACGTCCATTAATAAAAACATGGAAAACAGGTTGAAACAGATTCAGAAGACAGTCTCAGAACTCTGAACTTCAAGTAAAGGGATAAATAAGTGGATCAAGTGCTTACCAGGAGTAATATTTGGAGAAGGAGAAAGAAAGGATGTTACTTTTGATTTGGGGTAGCAAGCATGTCCCACTGCAACCATTTTGAATGGAGTGAACAGATAGAGGGACAAGAGGGCACTCTCATTGCAGAAACCTGACAGATCTGCAGAGATAAATGTGCAAGCATATTTGAAAATTATTCCTTTTTCATTCTTTTCTATTGTTCTGTCTACTCATCTACATTCTGGAGATCTGAACAAGTAGACACCCCCAGGGAAAGTTCTGCTACACCTGGAAAAAGATCTGCACAGGGCAGATTGCTGGGCACAGAATCAAAGAGGGAGAAGACAACAAGAAGAGCCTGAAACAAGAGTCTCTTCCAAAGTGGGTCTTGCCAGCTCTGAGATGATGCTCAATAGGAGAAACAGCTGAACAGACTTGAGGGGAGGAGAAAAAAAAAAAAAGTCAAAAACAAAACCTTAGGAGTAGAGGTCTCTAGGACCATCAATGGAGAAGAGCCGAGAGCGGGGCCCTACCCAGAGAAGCAGAGATGTCTGAGATAGAGACAGAGATGATGGCAT
>NW_006408831.1:757081-760449 GCF_000296735.1 Chrysochloris asiatica
GAATGAATGTAAAACTAAAGTCCTCTCATGTAAACTATCATATAATTCACAATAAAACATTAAAAAAAAACAACCCTTGAGTTACATCACTGAGGAACAGAAGTAACATTCTGAAATTTCTCAGGCGGCTTTGAAGGCTAGAGGCCATTGTTGGTGTTAACTGACATCGAGTTGGTACCAACTCATAGCAACCCTGTATAGGGTTTCTAGAGGATCCACTGGTGAGCTTGTACCACCGACCTTGTGGTTCAAAACAACCTTGCAGTCCAGTGCATTAACCCACAGCATCATACCAGGAATCCATTAGGTGGCATTAAAGTCATATTCAGAGTTTCCAACTTTTTTTTCCCTCCTGCATTTTTCTGATTTGAGACTTGTGTTTTTAGTCTCATTTTTTTGGTCCTCCTTCTATGTTAGGAGCTCTATTTGTGTAGTGGTTATGAGTCAGACCTAAAATTTGTTGTTGTTGTTGTTAAGTACCATGGAGTCAGTTCCAACTCATAGTGACCCTGTACAGGGCTTCCAAGCCTGTAAATCTTTATGGAAGCAGAAAACCTCCTCTTTCTCCTGCAGAACTGCTGGTAGATTTGAACTGCCGACCTTGAGGTTAGCAGCCCAATTCGTAACCACTACACTACCAGAGCTCCTTAGACCTAAAATTAGGGAGTAATAAAGGCATGAAGTGACTGACTTACAAGTTTTCAAGAGGGAGTTTAGTTTAAGAGTGTATGGGGGAAGGTAGAGTCCCTACTGAATAGTTTTCATCTTGTCTAGATGGGTCTGGTGAAAAGAGATGGGGATAAGATTCTTATGATTCAATAGTGAGTAATTGTTATCATGACTAATTGTGACTGTCACCACTGTAAAGGTAGAAGTTCTATAACAAAAACGGGAGACTGGTTAATCTTAAAGTACAGAACAGAGGACCCTAGGAACATCAAGGGAGAAGAGCACAAGCAGAATGCAGGTCCTTATCCAGAGAAGCAGTGACATTAGAGATGGAGACAGAGATGAGGACATGGAGAGAGGGAGCAGCTGAGGACGCTGGACTCATGGAAAGAGAGGGATTGGATGCTGGTGGCCAGGAGGCAGGCTTGTAGAATATGCCCTTTGGTTGTTTAAATTATATATTCCTGAGTGTTTCTGTGTACACCCCTCCCCCTCCCACAATGAAACAAAACAGGGAATGGAAGCAAATACTGTTGAATGATGATGCACAAATAAGATTGTAATCTTTGCAGTGAAATGATGGTGTAAAGCCAATGTTCTCCTATGTAAATTATCACTTAGTTCACAATAAAAACTTATCAAAAAAAAAGTACACCAACATACATTCATCTAACTAATACAAATACAACCATACTACAATGCCTTAAAAGCATCAGAAATTTTCTGTTCACATGCAGAAACAAGACAGAGCAGCTCAAACAAACAACCAAGAGGAAGAGCTAGAATTTGCATTGGCTGGAGAAACAGCTTTGGGATTACCTGAAATAGAATTCAGGAAAATGATAATGAGGTGTATCCAAATGTTCTACAGAAAGGTTGAGGAAAATAAGGAAGAAGTCAGAAAAGCACTACAAGAATAAAAAAAAATAGATATAGCATTGGAGGCAATACAAAACCTGCAGAAAGAGGTCCAGATGATCAGTGCTAAAATATCAGAAATGAACATACACTGAAAGGGCAAAGGAGTAGAAGAATTGAAGAGATGCAAGCCGGAATGAGTGAGCTTGAAAACAAATCTCCCAATACTGCTAAGATAGAAAAACAAACAGAAAAAAGAATGGAGAAATCTGAAGAAAGTCTAAGATTCATGTGGGACAGCATGAAGAGAAATAACCTACGGGTGACTGGAGTTCCAGAATGGGAAGAATCAAAGAAACCCACAGAAGAGATCATTGAAGAGCTGCTGGAAAAAAAATTCCCTAACATCTTGAAAGATGAGAAGATAAGCATTCAAGAAGTTGACTGAACCTCATGTAAAATAGGCCCCAAAAGAAAATCACCAAGGCATCATAATCAAACTCTCCAAAATCAAAGGCAAGGAAAGAATCCTGAAAACAACTAGCTAAAAAAGAAGTGTTAAAATGCAAAGGAAAGTCGATGAATTAAGCTCTGATCTCTCAGCAGAAACCATGCAGACCATGCAGAAGGAAGTGGGAGACAAATAAAAAACTCTGAAAGAAAAAACTGCCAACCAAGAATCATACACCTACAAAGCTGTCAATCAAATGTGACAATGAAATCAGAACATTTGAGGATAAACAGAAATTAAGAGATTTTGTAAAAGCCAAGCCAGCATTTTAAAGCATACTAAAGGGAGTTCTTTAGTCTGAGAACCAACAAGAGCAGACAAAAACTGGACATTGACAATATGTAGCAAAACCATCTGGAACACTCATTTGAGAGATGAAAAAGTTCAGAGCAAAACAAAACTACAAGAATGAAAGTAGGGAATCTGGGAGATAAATACAATGAAAAGGAGGGAAAGGTATAGTTATAGAGATGCAGGTGGGGAGGAGATAAGTAGATTTCAGGAAAAAACAGACTGTTCTAAAAGGAGGAAGAAGTGAATAGAATATAGGGTAACCTCAAAGAAACGTAAGACTTCACAACATATAAAGAAAAGGAAAATCCAAGATTATGGAAACATTAAAACTATGAAAAAATTAATAAGAAAAGGCACAAAAAATGAACTCAACACAGGAAAGCATGTAGAACAAAGAAATCAAGAGCACCACAATAAAAACAAGCAACATAATGACAGTAATTAATTCATACCTGTTGATAATTACACTGAATGTCAATGGATTAAACACATCAGTCAAGAGAAAGAGAATGAAAGAATGGATAAAAAAATAGGATCCTATTCCTATCTCTATCTCCCTGTACACAGGGTTGATAAGAATGGGCAACTTTGACATTGGCTACCTAAATTGGGAAAGGAGGCAATAAAGGCACAAAATGACTGGTTTACAAGTTTTCAAGAAGGAGTTTAGTTTCAGAGTATGAGGGGTAAAAATCCCCACCAGATAGTTTTCATCTTGTCTAGACAATCTGGTGAAAGGAGATGGGGATAAGATTCTTTTTTTTTTTCAAGTTCTCTGTATCAGTATCACAATTTTGTTCTTGTTGTTGTTAATTTAAGGATTTTATTGTGGATTGAGTGAAAGTTTACAGGGCATATCATCAGTTTTAATTCAACAAATCATATACCTTGTTTCATTACAATGATTATAATCCCCTCCGTGTACCATCAGTTAACAGTATTTCTTTCTATCCACTTTAGCTGTTTAAAAAAAACAAATGAACAAACCACTCAGACATATATAATAATTTACATCTCCGAAGGGCACATTCTACAA
>NW_006408831.1:768964-774470 GCF_000296735.1 Chrysochloris asiatica
TTTTTTTTATTAGACAATTAAGGACACATGAAGTCCAGGGGAGAGAAAAGAGAGAGAGTTCTTTATTTCTATTCACTCATTAATTCATTCAACAAATATTTATAAATGCCTCCTATGAGCCCTGGTGGCACACTGGTTAAGTGCTCAACTGGGAACTGAAGGGTTGGTGGTTGGAAACCCCCAGCTGCTGTGATGGAGATGGATGAGGCAGTCTGCTTCCATAAAGTTGACAAGCCTTGGAAATTTGCATCTGTTCTACAGGGTCACCATGAGTCAGAACTGACTAAATAGCATACAACAACAACAATGTGCCAGATACTTGGCTATGAGTTTGGGAAACATCAGTGTACAAAACAAAGATTCCTGCCCTTTTGGAGTTGGCATTCTAGCTCCATAATTCCCTTATTTGTTTCAGTTAAATGATATTAAATCATCCTTGGAGAGAGAACTAGGACCCTTCTCTCTCGTTTCTCCTGGCTTAGCTCTGTCCATGACTTGTTGGCCATTTTCTCTTTTGTTCAGCATCCCAGTTCTTCAGTCATTCTAATTATTTCTCCCTCAGTGGAGCAGCATTAGTTCATTCCCAGGTTTTGAACCAGTTTGAACCTGTTCAGTCATGGCCAATACAGCAAAATTGGAACTGACCCATATTTGTACTGGAAAAATAATCAAAATAAGAAAAATTATAGATTGAAGCCCTGGAATGGGAAACTCAGAGGAGGCATAGTGAGTCCTTTAGGCAGCTGATATGGGTGATCAGATTATTGCTAGGACTGTGGAGAGCAACACACATTCAAAGTGAACTGGTTAGCTGCCATCTTTGAGTCAAGTAATGTTGTTTACGACTCTAGTGGTCAAGAGATTTAGTTGCTGTGCAACGCATATGCTGCCCTTGTTTTCTAGGCAGGAGATTAAATTTCTAGCGGTATGTCAACTCATAATTTTTCCCATTCTGGTTATCACTATATCACAGTCATGTTTTACAAATTTGGATCTGTTCCGCTTTTGTTTTGTCGGCGTTACTGAACCAGAAAGAACTGGCTTGAAGCTCTGCTTCCTTCAGTTGTCTCAAACAACCAAAGGTAAATAAATCTTTTCAAATTACTTATCTCCATGACTTCAACTCTCTCCCCACTCAAGGTCTTCTTTATACAGCAGCAAGAGAGCTTTTTAAAACTTAAATTTTGAAAATGTAAATGATCCTGTCACTTCTAACTAAAAACCCTGCCCATTATGACATGGTTGCCCCTCTGACCATATAATCTGATCCTCTCACCCTTCACTGTTCTAGACATGATGGCCAAGTTGCTGCTACTTGAATATTCTAAAGGATCCCTGGTGACATAATGGGTTATGCGTTGGACTGCTAATCACAAGGTCAAGAGTCTGAATCCACTAGTCACTCCAAGAGAGAAAGAAGAGTTTTTCTGCTTCCATAAATACTTATAGCCTCAAGAACCCTGTACAGTGTTGTTATGAGTTGGATGGAATTGACTTGATTATAGTTGGTTAGTTGGTTGAATATTGTAGTCATGATCCCACCTCAGGATCTTTGCACTTGCTGTGCCCTCTGCCTGGAATTCTCTTCTTCCAGTATCTGTATGACTTGTTCCCCTACTTCATTCAAGACTCTGTTTAAAAGTTACCATTTAAATGAAATAATCCTACCTTTTGAAAATAGGGAAAACCTCTAACCTTGGAACCCCCTACTCCTCTTTCCTAATTTATTTTTTCATAACATTTATTATTTTCACATACTATCTAATTTGCTTGTTTATTCAACTTTTGTCTACATCCTCTTATAGATTATAAACTCCATGGTTTGGGTTATTGAATGCTGAGTGCCTGGAAACATGCTTGGTGTTTGGAAGACAAATATTCAGTGCACATTAGTTGAATGAATAGATGGATATGGATGACATTTGTCTTATAGCATGATTTGGGGTTAGAATGGTCACAGATTATCTGTTACTATTTTCTGCATAATAGACTTTCTTCTATTATCTTGTTTTGGTAAGCACAAGACACCACAAGGGAATTGGGTATGTGTTCTGCTTCCAGGGTAAGATGGCAGGTGGAGAGAAACCCCATTCTGTCATAAGTACAATGTTGTATATCTTTCTACTTGATGTGATTCATAATAGGAATTTGAGGAATGAATTTG
Organism: Chrysochloris asiatica; assembly: GCF_000296735.1. Taxonomy (NCBI): domain Eukaryota; kingdom Metazoa; phylum Chordata; class Mammalia; order Afrosoricida; family Chrysochloridae; genus Chrysochloris; species Chrysochloris asiatica. The sequence continues at coordinate 771,129 of NW_006408831.1, forward strand.
TAGATATCAGAATGAAATTGCCACAACCTATGGGAAACTTCAGGATAGTTATTTGAACTATGTCTTTAATATGATTGGTGTGATGCTTTAGGATAAGCACTGGGCTAATAACCACAAGGTCAATGGTTCGAAACCATCAGCTACTCCTTGGAAACTCTATATGGAGTGGCTATGAGTTGGAACCAACTTGACAGCACTTAACAACGACAACAGTGCTATTCTGGACTCTTAACATCTAAATATAAAGTTGAACCATTTATATTTCAACAAGGAATGATTGAACTCTTGGATTCTAACTGAGTCACCCAGCACTCTAATTAGCCAGCCATTTTTATCATCTCGACACAGCTACCTACCAGGTAAGGGACTGCATTTAATTTTGCTTTGTCCCCCCTTTTTTAGGGGTTTTCTTATCACTTCTTTCTTTTGGAATGTTCTGAAAAAATAACAAAAAATAGGAAAATAAGAAGCAGCGTATTTTTGTCTTCAATGTTCTCTGGTGTTATCTAGAGAGATATTGCTCATATCTAACAAAAGGTAGTTTGGGTGTAAAGTCATGCAAAGTAATACTATGCAGTAGTTAGAAGAAAGGACTTATACAGTGGTATAAGAAGAGTCAATAAAAAGCAAGTTCAAAAGAGTATCATTTGATAAAGAAACAGCCTTGAGTTTGTGTGTGTGTGTGTGTGCATGAGTAAATGCATAAAACTTATGCAAAAAGATAAGCATCAAACTGTAATAATGTTCTTGTTGGGGTTTTTCAGGGTGGGGGAGTGAGTGAGTGAGATATTTTAGTTATTGTTGGATACATTTCTATATAACTGAATATTTTATAGTAAAAACACTCTACTGCTATGCTGGCGTCCCTGGGTGGTGTAAACAGTTCATGGCCAGCTGCTAACCAAAATGTTCAAGGTTGAGTTCACGCAGAAGCACCTTGGAAGAAAGACCTGGAGATCTACTTCTGAAAAATCAACCATTAAAAGCCCTATGGAGCACAGTTCTACTCTGACACTTTTGGGGTCACTATGGGTCAGAATCAATCCCATAGCAACTGGTTTGGGCTTACAGCGGCTCTGTTTATTCAGTGTTGCTTCTTCCTTGGAGCAGAAATAAATGCTGGCCTCAGACCAAGTCAGCCAGAATTTCCCCCCTAGAAACTGAATTTGGAGATGAGAGTCATGGAGTCCAAAAGGAGCACTGGTAGCGTAGTGGTTATGAGTTGGGCTGTTAATCTCAATGTCAGCTGTTCGAAACTACCAGCTGTTCCGCAGGAGAAAGATGAGGCTTTCTGCTCCTGTAAAGATTACAGCCTCAGAAACCCAATGCAGGGTCACTATGAGTCAGAACTGACTTCACGGCACGCAACCACCACCCTCAGTCATGGAGTCCTGGTGTGGCACTGTGGGTGTAAACCTAAACTACCATACGCCTATGGATGTAATCTCCTTTGGGAAGAAGGTTTTCTTCGTTATTTTAATGTGCTGCACTACAGTCAGTTTGAACTGCAAGGTTGGCAGTTCAGGCTCACCAGCTGCTCCTAGGAAACCCTATACAGAAACTCAGGGTGGCGATGAGTTGGAACCAACTCGACGGCACTTAACAACAACAGCAAGTCATGATCCATATGTGGCTGGACCCATGTTATGTAAAGCAAGAGTTGTGGGCAGCCATTTTCTGCCTTTTGCATGGGCAAGAGCCGGTCAAGCAAGTCCAGAGAGAGGTAGTGAGGAAGAACAAGCCCAAACCCTTCTCATTCTGGTCAGTTTCTGGTACATTTCCTTCCTGAGGCTTTGCTATAGTCTCACTTTTGGATTCATGACACTCTCATATACTGGAAATCAACGAGTCCCAAGACCCTGAGCCAGAAAATGACAGAACCAGAGTCACCCATTGCAAGTCCCGTACTCTCTTTAGATCCGGCATATCCTGTCCACCACATCCCAGCCATCTCCCCCACCCCACTTGTGCTGGTCCCGCCACCTCTGGAGTGGCATCTGCATTTAGAAATGCTGCCACCAAGCTCTCCAGGCATTCAGGACTTCTGTTGAAGGTGGTTTGGAAGGGGGAGAGCTGGGCTGCTACAATAACACAGCTGCAGAAACTGTGGTGACAGATTTGGTGGCAGAGTTGGATTTCCTTAGTGGTAAACACTTGACAACTGCCTGTGTGGGTATGGGAAGTACACCTTCACTTATATCAACAGCAACATGAGGCTGCCTCACCTCTCTGCAGCTTGAAGGATTCCAGAAAGATGTTTACCGTTATTTATTAATAATCCCCCACAAATACATCCAAAGCCTTATGCAAACTCGCAGGACTCCCTGTTGGGGCTGTACAGGTGTGTGATGGGAATTGAAAGGAAGGAATGTACGTTTTCCTTTCTCTTCTTTCTGCAAATTCAGATTTATTCTTCACAGAAACCTAAAACAGATAGTGTGTGTTATGGATTGAATTTGTTGTTAAGTGCTGTCAAATGGTTCTGACTCATAATGACCCCATATAGGGCTTCCAAGGAACATTTTGATGGGTTTGAATCAATGATCTGGGGTTAGCAGTCCAGTGCTTAGCCTATAGTGCCACACCAGGAATCCCTCTTGTTAAGTTCTTTCAAGTAGATTCTGACTCATAGTGGGCCTGTCTAGGGTTTCTGAGGAGTGACTAGTGGATTTGAACTTCTGACCTTGCAGTTCAAAGCGACCTCTAGGTCCAGTGCATTATCCTGCAGCACAACACCAAGACATTTGTAAACCTAATCTACCATACACCTATGGAAGTAATCTCCTCCTTTGGGAAGAAGGTTTTCTTTGTTATTTTAATGCGATTACATTGGTGTAGGGTGTATCTTAAACTTATTCACTTTTGCAATATAACAAGCAGAGACTGGTGGTGGTGGTAGTTGTGTGTCATGGAGTCAGTTCGGACTCATGTTGTTGTTAAGTGCCATCAAGTCTATTCCGACCCATAGCGACCCTGTATAGGGTTTCCAAGGAGCAGATGGTGAACTTGAACCGCCTTGAGCGACCTTGCAGTTCAAATGGCTGTGCAGTCTGGCGCATTAACCCACAGCGCCACACCAGGACTCCTTCGGACTCATAGCGACACTGTATGGGGTTGCAAGGCTGTAAATTTTAATGGGAGTAGAAAGCTTCATCTTTCTCCTCTGGAGCAGCTGATAGATTCAAACTGCTGACCTTGTAAACAACTCAACTCGTAGCTCACTACGCTACCAGGGCTCCTTAGGAGTAAATTGGGTGTGGTTGTGTGCCATGGAGTTGGTTCCGACTCATAGCGACCCTGTACAGGGTTTCGGAGGCTGTTAATCTTTACGGGAGCAGAAAG
>NW_006408831.1:774745-780510 GCF_000296735.1 Chrysochloris asiatica
CCTCGGAAACCCTATACAGGGTCTCTATGGGTCGGAACCGACTCGATGGCACGTAACAACAACAACAGTGCCACTGATGTGTGGTAACTCTGTTATAGGAGTATTAGGAACCTAAGACAATGTGATCGATTGGTTGCAATGTGATCGATTGATTCTTCACACCTCCCTATACCCACATCTTTTGCATGTGGCTCCGAAGCACCCCCTTACTCTGATACGAGGTCAAAGCATGCACCTTGCTGTGGCTAATGAGGTGTTAGTAAACAAGAGGCACACAGAAGCTTGAAAAGGTGTTTGCACCTTTCCTCTCACTCCTCTGCAGTTACTATTGGAGCATCCTATAGGAAGATGGCGAGTCCTGGTGTGGTGTTCTGGGTTAATGTGCCAGACTGCAAAGTCATTTGAACTGCAAAATCAGTGCTTCAGGCTAACCAGTTGCTCCTCAGAAGCCCTATACAGTGTCGCTATGGGTTCCAACTCAACGGCACTTAACAACAACAACAACATAGGAAGATGGAATAGGTGCAGCGGAGCTGAGCCACTGCAGTCAAAACCATCCTACAACAGCTGACAGGACAGCCAGCTGAGCCCAAGCCAGGGGGAGCAAGCTCAGCTGTGACCAGAATAACTGCCCACCTGAGCCCAGCCTAAATTGGCTTCCTGCAGGCTCCGAGCTAATATCAATGCTTCTTGTTGTATTTCCACTGAGGCCTTGTAGTTGTTTGATATTCAGTTATGTCATGGTAATATATCATTGGTTCATATGACAAAAGAACACCTTTCTTTGGAATTGGCACCAATATGGATCTCTTCCAGTCAGTTGATTGGGCGGCTGTCTTCCAAATTTCTGGGCCTAGATGAATGAGTGCTTCTAATCGTGTCAAGGATTTCATTTTACTTGGATTCAGAATCAACACCCATGAAAGCAACAGTAAAGAACTCAAATGATGTATTGCAATGGGCAAATCTGTAGCAAAAGACCTCTTCAAAGTGTTAAAAAAAACCAACAGGATGATGTCACTTCTAGGACTAAGGTGGACCTGGTTTTTTTTCAATCTTCTCATATGCATATGAAGGAACCCTGATAGTATAGTGGATTATGAGCTGGGTTGCTAACCTTTAGGTCAGCAGTTCGAATCTACCAGTTACTCTGTGGGAGAAAGATGAAGCTTTCTGCTCCCGTAAAGATTTACAACCTCAGAAATCCTATAAGGGGCCTTTATGAGTCAAAACTAACTCTGTGGCACACAATCACCACCACCACCATATGCATGTGAAAGCTGGATAATTAATAACAAATACTAGAGAAAAATTGATGCCACTGAATTATGGTGTTGAAATATGAAGAATACTGGACTACCAGAAGAACAAACAAATCTGTGTTGGAAGAAATACAGTCCAAATGCTCCTTAGATGCAAGGATGGCAAGACTTTGCTTCACATATGTTGGACATGTCATCAGGAGGGACCAGTCCCTGGAGAAGGACATCATGCTTGGTCAAGTAGAGGGTCAGTGAAAAAAAGGCAGAACCGCAAGGAGATGGATTGACATAGTGGCTACAGCAGTGGGCTCAAATACAGGAACGATTGTGAGGCCGGCACGGGATTAGTCAGTTCTTTATTCTACATAGGGTCACTATGAGTCAGAACCAACTCCAAGGAACCTAACAACAACATGACAAAAGGTATGTCTGCGTAGGCACTGGGATGCATTCCTTAGGGGATCATATGATGAAGTTTTAAAACCGTTTAGGCAGCCCACTAAGTTGATCAGATATTAAAGACCTCCAATGTCATCAAGTTTCACCATCATTGCTTAAGAAATGGAGATTGTGAAATCCCCATTTTTCTCAGTGATTGTTTGCGGAACAGAATCTTTGAGCTGTGGCTTGTTGTGGTAGAAGTCTGACCACTTTTCCTAGAGTGCAGTCTTTTCTTTACTCCAGTTTCAACAAATGCCAAATAACGATAAAGATAAAGGCCATACAGGCTTCTAATGAATGGGTTTACCAGTGTGTGGTATGGAGCTGTGGTATCACAATAACTAAATGCTTGGTTGCTAACTGAAAGATTGGCAGCTCAAACCCACCCAGTGGCTCTGTAGAAGAGAAGACCTGGCTATCTGCTCCCATAGATCACAGGCTAGGAAACCCTGTGTGACAGTTCTACTCTATCATATAGAGTCACTGTGAGTTGGAATTGACTTGAGGGCACAAAACAACATTATGTGGTGAAAGCTGAAATATACATTTTGGACTAATAAAGGGCTGTCTTGAGAGCATCACCATGAGGAACAGTCTTCTTCAACCTCAGAGACTTGGCTTGCAGAATGGATTGTGTAGTTTCCGGTGGAGAGCAGCTATTGAGAGCAAGGTAGGAGGGGGCCAAGACTTACAAAGGAGGAGGAGTAGAAGGGGCAAATTGTACCAGGTTCTAGAGGCAGGGATTCCTAATCAAGGCTAGACATTAAGTCAGAATACTGAAGAGGGAGGCTTGGAGCATAGAATTTCCCCTTATACAAAAGGTATCTTCCTGACTTTATCATTCTTTCTACAGCTTTGGGGCAGACCTTGGAGAAAGTTACAAAAACTCTAAAACCCCCGGAAACCTGCTGCTGGCAAGTAAATTCACTCAGACCCATGTGTATACTCTTAGGCAGCGTCTCCACAGAAATCCTATATATAGGTGGCTTTGAGTTAAAACTGATTCAAAGGACTTAACAACAACAGTATCTTTATGGAAATAGATTTCCAAGATTTTCTTCTGCAGAACCATTGAGTGGGTTCAAACCACCAATCTTTAGGTTAGCAGCCAATAGCAAACCACTTGGCCACCAAACTACTTGGAAGAGTTAGTTGTTGATGAGGGCTATGGAATCAATTCTGACTCATAGTGATCCTGTATAGGGTTTCCTAGAAACGGCTGGTGTGTTAAAACTGCCAGCCTTGTGGTTGACAGTCTAATGCTTATCCTATAAAGGGGACCCTAAAAATAAGAGGTTCACACTGAATGAGAATAGTGAAAAAGAATAAGGAGCTTGAGATTCCATTTAGTTCCAGCTGGAAACAGAGGGGTCCTAGATCACAGGAACAGACATATTTACCAGGCAAGCTTTCCTGGCTGTGAGTTTTAAGAACAAAGCTCTATGCCAGTGGTTTCTCAGATTTGTAATTTTCCATATTAGTGAAAAATTAAAAAGAAGGTTCGTATGTGTGTAATCTGCATATGCCAGTGTTTGATTTTGCTAAATGACAGATTAATAGAAACAAAGACCCTGTGCTGTAGAGTATGAAATCTGAAGGCTTTTTGCCAATGAATGACGCCAGCCTTGTAGAGCTTAATTCCATTTTGTGCCTAGGTTTAAGTGTCAATTTTTTTCTTGAGTATCTCATGCACCTCTGACAGCTGAACTGCCAGAGTTAGAAACAGTTTACTTAAAAGTAGGTGTTGGGACCACTTCTGCCAGTCATCCCTCACAGGAACATTTCCTAGACATATCCCTTAATTGTCACCTGGTTGTGAAGTCATACCCTGAGAGCCTCAGATAGTAAACTTTCCTCCCTGCTTTCCATAGTTACGGCATGTGTATGTGACGCATGGCTGCTACCATCAGTCATGGTTGTGGGAAGAGATTACTGTATTCCCTGTGAGCTATATAAGGTCACCATGCAAACATGAGCCTTAGAAACTCACCATGGCATCTATGATACACCCACCCGGGTGATATATGTTTGTCTTTGTCTTGTGTTTACTCGTGTTTAAGACTTAAAAAGAGTCTGCATAATCTTTTTGAAGATGGGTTCTCTCCCCACCCCATAAAATCTACTATCTTCTATCATATCTTTTTCATAAAATGACTTTTTGATAAGAGCTTAATTTCAGTATAAAGAACAGTCTTCCCTCCAATCTAAGTTAGCAGTTTTACATCTATAGTGGTTACGAATCAGGCTGAGAACCGCAAAGTCAGCAGTTCGAAACTACCAGCCGCTCTGCGGGAGTAAGATGAGGCTTTCTATTCCCGTAAAGATTTACACCCTCGGAAACCCCGTACAGGGTTGCTATGGGTCGGAACCGACTTGACGGCACTTAACAAAAAACAAACAGACAAACAAAAAAATGTAATCTATTCTATCTGTAAGGAGCCCTGGTAACGTAGGGGGTTGTGTGTTGGGCTACTAACTGCAAGGCAGTAACTCTGAAGAAGAAAGATGTGGCTTTATACTCCCATAAAGATTTACTGTAAGGAGCTCTGGTAGCGTAGTGGTTATGAATCGGGCTGCGAACCACAAGGTCAGCTATTCAAAACAACCAGCTTCTCCATGGTAGAAAGATGAGGCTTTCTACTCCCGTAAAGATTTACAGCCTTGGAAACCTTGTTCAGGGCCACTATGGGTCGGAACCGACTCGACGGCACTTAACAACAACAACAAAGATTTACAATACAGAGTCCTATGAGTCAAACCACCACCACTCGTCTGTCAGTTTGTTGTACTGTGGTGGCTTGAGTGTTGTTATGATGCTGGGAGTTATGCCACCTGTATTTTAAACACCAACAAAGTCATCCAGGGTGGACAAGTTTCAGCTGAGCTTCCAGACAAAGACAGTCTAGGAAGAAAGCCAAGCGAACTACTTCTGACTGTTTACCCACTGAAAACCTTATGAATAGCACAGGTACACTGTCAGATACAGTGCAAGAAGATGAAAACATTATTTTAAAGCATCAGAATATTGTCAAATAGAGTGCTGGAAGATGAGCCCTTTTCAAGTTGGAAAGCCCTCAAAAACCTGCTGACCATGATGACGAATGGATTAAAGCTTTTGAGACCTTCATTTGATGATGGGCACAACTTAAAATCAAGAACACCAGCTGTAAACATCCATTAATAATCGGAAAATGGAATGTACAAATTATGAATCTAGGAAAATTAGAAGCTGTCAAAAATGAAATGGAATTCATAAACATCGAGATCCTAGGCATTAGTGAGCTTGAAATTGACTGGTATTGGCCATTTTGAATCTGACAATCTATGCTGGGAATGATAAATTTAAGAGGAATGTAGCACTATTCATCATCAAAAAGAACATTTCAAAATCTATGTTGGAGTACAACACGGTCTATGATAGACTACACCTACAAGAAAGACCAGTTAATACCACTATTATTCAAATTTGCACACCAATTACTAAAGCCAGTGATGATAAAATTAAAGAAGTCTATCAGCTTCTTCAGTCTGAAATTGATCAAACTCAAGATGTACTGATAATTATTGGTGATTGGAATGCAAAGGTTGGAAACAAAGACAAAGGATTGTTGTTGTTGTTAAGCACCATTGAGTCAGTTCAGACTCATAGCAACCTTATATAGGATTTCCGAGGAGTGACTGGTGAGTTTGAACTATCAACCTTATTGTTCAAACTGACCTTGAGGTTGAGCACTTATCCTATGACACCACACCAGGACTCCAAAGAATGTGTTAGAGTGGGATTGTTTATTGTTGTTGCTAAGTGCTGTCAAGTTGATTCTGATGCATAGTAATCATGTATAGGGTTTCCTAGGAGTGACTTGTGAACTTGAACCACCAAACTTGCGATTCAAAATGACTTTACTAGAAAACAAACAAGATGGCGGATCGGGTGGACGTATAGCAGAGAGCTCCGCCAACAACAACACAGAATACCGGAACAAGCAGGCTCAGGGGATGGTCCCAGAACTCTGAACCACATATAAAGGAATACTTAGAAGGTTGGAAGGCTCACAGCTGGGG
>NW_006408831.1:806854-807977 GCF_000296735.1 Chrysochloris asiatica
TTTAAAGAAAGACGAGCTCTGTCTTAAGAGACAAAGATGGACATTATATAGTGATTAATCCAATGAGTGCAGTAGCAGTTGTAAAGTTGGTCCAGGACAGGGTAGTGTTTCATTTTGTTGTGCATAGGGTTGCTATGAGTCAGTTCTGACTCGATGGCACCTAATAACAACAACAGCAGATCAATTAATCAAGAATATTTAGCAATCATAAATATACATGCACCCAACATCAGAGGACCTAATTATACAAAGCAAACAGTGATAGAACCGAAGGGAGAAATAGATAGTGCAACAATAATGTTATTGTTGTTGTTAGGCGCTGTCAAGTTGCTTCTGACTCATAGCGACCCTGTATAGAGTTTCAGAGGAGCAGCTGGTGGATTTGAACTATTGACTTTGTGGTTCACAATCCAGTGTGTTCCTACAGCGCCACAGCAGTCTACTACAAAAATAGATAGAAACTTCAACACATCACTTCCAGTATTGGACAGAATATCTGGAAAGATCAACAAAGAAACTGGGGACCTGAATGACACTGTAAACCAACTAGGCTTAATAGAAATAAAGAGCAGGTACTCTATACAACAGCAATACAATATACATTCTACCCTAGTGCACAAGGATCATTTTCCAGGATAGATCACCTTTTAGACCACAAAATTATGTAAAGTATTTTCTTTAACCACAGTGCAGTGAAACTAGATATCGATTACAGAAAAAAAAAAAAGCCCTAGAAAATACACAAACATATGGCAATTAGACAATACGTTATTAAATTACCAACGAGTCAAGGAAAAAATAAGCAGAGATATCTCCAATTTCTTGGACTCAAATTAAAATAAAAACACAGCATACCAAAACTTATGAGATGTGGCATAGGCAGTACCCAGGGGGAGACTTAGAGAAATACTTACATTTAAATAAGAATGATTCAAATTAACAGCCTAACTGATAACGCTAGGAATTGTAAAGAAATGAGCAAACTAGGACTAAACAAGTTATGTGGTGGTACTATAGGACAAGCATCGGACTGCTAACCACAAGGCTGGCAGTTCAAACCCACCTGCTGCTCCTTAGAAACCCTCTATAGGGTTACTGTGAGTCAGAACCAACTCAAAGACAC
>NW_006408831.1:809432-819234 GCF_000296735.1 Chrysochloris asiatica
AATTTTACCAAACATTTAGAGAAAAATTGACACAAATGGCGTTTAAAGTCTTCTAGAAGATCCTGGTGTGGCACTGTGGGAAAAAGCACAGGACCACAAGATAGGTTTGGCCCACAAGGTTGGCAGTTCAAACTCACTAGCTGTCCCCAGCCGCTCTGAAACTGTATCCCGGGTCACTATGAGTCAGAACCGACTTGACAGCATTTAACAACAACAATTCATAGTCTCCAATTCATTCTTTGAAACAAACAACACTCATACCCAAACCACACATAAAAAGAAAACTATAAGCCACTATGTCTTAGGAATGTAGTTGTAAAACTTCTATGGTCCATGAGAATTTGCAATTCGGTTCTGCATTTCCCCCTTTTGATGAGGATTTTCTCTATGGAATCTAAATGTTCAGTAATGCTAGTCAGGCACCATCCAGTTCTGATCTCAGGGCAAAGGAGACAGTTGATTTGCATCTCTCTGAAGGCTAAAGACCTGAGCATCTTTTCGCTTTTGATGATCATTGAATGTCCTCTTTGGTGAAATATCTATCAAAATGCTTTGACCCTTTTGTAGTTGGATTATTTGTCTTTTTGTTATTAAGTTTTGGAGTTTCATGTATATTTTGGCTATTACATTCTTGTTTCGTTCCCAAAGATCAGTAGCTGTCTTTTAATTTTTTTGGAAAAGTCTTTTGGTGAATCAAAGTTTTTTTATTTTTTTTATTTTTATGAGGCCCTATTTATTTGTCTTTTATGGTTTATGATTTTGTTATTAGATAATCCAGTGTTGAAAACTAGTCCTCTAAGTAGTAAAGATGTCAAGACGTTGTCTCCAATACTTTGGACATGTTATCAGAAGGACTAACCTCTAGGAAAGGACATCATGCTTGGTAAAGTAGGAGGTCAGCAAAAAAGAGGAAGACCCCTCAACTGTGAGGATGGTGAAGAACCAAGCAGTGTCTCATTCTGTTGTGCATAGGGTAGCTATGAGTTGGAACTGATTCAATGTCATCAAACAACAGCAACAACATATGGGCCCAAACTGAGAACAATAACTCAAAAGTTTAGGTAGGAACCTTAGGAGGCAGTGAGTTTATGCCAAGGGAAGACCAACCAAGAAAAGGAAGGTAATAATGGTTGCACAAATTGAAGAATGTAATCAATGCCACTAAATGGTTCATGTAGAAACTACTGAGTTGGTGTATGATTTGCTGTGTACAATCTCAACAACAACAACAACAACATAATAAATAAAATTTAAGGGGAAAAAGTTAATTACCATTCAGTGCAGTAAGTGCTGTGTTGGGAAAATACTCTGCAAAGAGTAGAGGGATGGGGGTGCGCTGCCCTGGCCTTCCCTTTATTGTTATTGAGGAGCATATTTATAAAACTCCTTAGTAATTTGATGAATAAATGCTTTATTTATCAATTAGTTTTTTATATTGGTAAATACATATGTAACAAAACATTTTCCATTTCCACATCCTTCACATATACAGTTTAATGGCATTATCTTAATGTTCATCAAGTTTCCAAATTTTTCCATTAGTTTCTCTCTCTCTCTCTTTTTTTTTTCCAGTTTTTATTGTGAATTGAGTGATAGTTTACATGGGAGAACATTGGTTTTACATTCATCATTTCATTGCAATGATTACAATCTCCTCTGTACATCATCATTCAACAATATTTGCTTCTATTCCCTCTGTTGTTTTGTTTTCTTAAGGGTGGGTCAGGGGGAGAGTACACAAAAACACTCAGTAATATATAATAATTTAAACAACCAAAGGGCATATTTTGCAAACCTGTCTCTTGGCCACCAGCACACAGCCTTTCTCTTTCCATAAATCTAGAGTCCTCAGCTGCTCTATCTCTCCATTTCATTATTTCTGCCTCCATCTCTGGTGTCGCTGATTCTCTGGATAGGGTCCCACATTCCATCCATGCTCTTCTTCCTTGATGGTCCTAGGGTCCTCTGTTCCTGGACTGTAAGATTAACTACTTCCCCTTTTTGTTACAAAACTTCTACCTTTATAATTGTGACAGTCGCAATTAGTCATAATAACATTTACTCACTATTGAATCATAAGAATCTTATCCACATCTCCTTTTACCAGACCCATCTAGACAAGAGGAAAACTATTCAGTGAGGACTCTACCTTCCCCTGCACACTCTGAAACTAAACTCCCTCTTGAAAACTTGTAAGCCAGTCACTTTGTGCCTTCTTAGCCCTCTCATTTTAGGTAGCCAATGTCTAAGTTGCCCATCCCTATCAACCTTGTATACTTGATGTAAAGACTCCTTCCCTCTCAGTTGGTATATTGAGCTACTACATCCATAAGTATAGGTCATTGCTCTTAACAAAAGCTCAGTGCCCCTTAAACATTGAGCTCTCGTTTTCTCTCCCTCCAGCCCACTTCTGGACACCATGAATAAACATTGGTCTTTATATACTTGCTGTATTCATTCTCTAGTGCTGCTATAACAGAAATAACGCAAGTGGATGACTTTTAACAAATTGAAATGTATTCCCTCACAGTTTAGGAAGTTGGAAGTCTGAATTCAGAGCACCAACTCCAGAGAAAGGTCCTTGTCCCATTTCAGCATCTGTAGGCTCAGCATTCCTTGGCACCAACCTTCCTCAGGATCTAGAACTTCACAGTGCAGGGACGCCAGGTCCAAAGGATGCATTCCGCTCCCAGCTCTTCTTTCTTGGTGACAATGGGTTCCTCTCTTTGTTCTCACTTCTCTTTCCTTTTATATCTCAAAAGAGATTGGCTGAAGATACAACCTAGTCCTGTATATTGTATCCAACCTCATTAACATCACAGAAGTGAGGATTTACAACACATAGGATCAGAGCTCATCACATTAGATCAGATCATGGGGTTAATTATATTAATTATATATATTATTTATATTAGACCTCACCATGGAGGTCTAATATAAATAATATATGTAATTAACATAACTACATCTTAACTGTCAATTGTGAACCCTGGCCCAGCCCAGACCTAAACTATTATACTTGCTCATTCTAGATATTTCATATGTTGTTGTTAAGTGCCGTCGAGTCGGTTCCAACCCATAGCGACCCTGAACAGGGTTTCTGAGGCTGTAAATCTTTACGGGAGCAGAAAGCCTCATCTTTCTTCTGTGGAGCAGCTGGTAGTTTCAAACTGCTAACCTTGCAGTTCACAGCCCGAATCGTAACCAGTACACTACCAGAGCTCCATGCTGCTGCTGTGTGCCGTGGAGTCAGTTCCGACTCATAGCGACCCTGTACAAGGTTTCCGAGGCTGTAAATCTTTACGGGAGCAGAAAGCCTCATCTTCCTCCCACGGAACAGCTGACCTTGCGATTCACAGCCCAATTCATAACCACTACGCTACCAGAGCCTCATAAGTGCCATCAAATAGTATCTGTCCTTTTGTGACTGACTTATTTCATTCAGTATAATGATTTCAAGGTCCATCCATATTGTAGCATGCCTCAGGACTTTATTTCTCTTTATGCCTGAGTACTATGCCACTGCATGTATGAGTGACATTTTGTCTATCCATACATCTACTGATAGACATTTAGGCTGTTTCCATGTTTTGCCAATTGTGAATAGTGCTGCATTGAACATCAATGTTCAAACGATTTGGTCTGAGTTTGGAAGAGGTTCTTATTCCCAAAGATCTGGATGAGGAGTAGGATGACAAATGGAGAAAGAAATGAGGTCCAGAGTGTGTTGTTGGCTGTTGTTAGATGCTGTTGAGTTGTTTCAACTCAGAGTGATCCTATATGGAGAGTCTTGTTGTTGTTAAGTGCTATCAAGTGAGTTTCGAACCTAGCAACCCTGTATAGGGTTTCCAAGGAGCAGCTGGTGATCTTGAACCACCAAATTTGTGGTTCAAACGGACTTTGCAGTCTAGTGCATTAGCCCACAGCACCACACCAAGACTCCTATAGAGAGTGTGGTAGGTTTTAAATACCTGGCTAGGTATTTAAAATCTAGTCTTCACCCTGTAAATGAATTCTTGTAGACTGGTCACCTTATGGATAAAAGTATCTTTCATATGCCTCCCAGTGCACAACATAATGTAGTAGTGTCAGAGACTGTCGACTGGTCCTTCAATACCCACATTGTCCTATTCTTTCTTTTAGTAATGGGACCAAATTCCACCAAGCACCTGGCAAGACAGCTAGAAGTTATATTTCTAAACCTCCTTGACAACTAAAAGTTGTAGCTAAGTTCTGGTCAGTTGTGATATATACAAGATCTAGATCACATTATTAAAAAGAAACTGTATATCTTCTATATCCTCCTTTCCTGCTTCTCATAGTGGGTTTGATCTAGCTTTAGTCTCATAGTAGGGGAGACCAGCACCCCAGGAACCAATATTAGAGCAACAGGTAAAAGGAAATTAGAATTCCTGTGTGAATTCCACAGAGTTAATTAAGAGCAGAGTTTCTATCTGGACCACCTTTTACCTCCAGGTAAGCAAAGTGAACTTGTATCATATTTGGATCAAGTATTATAGGGTCTTTTTGTTAACATGTATCGTATCATACTGAACTCAGTATGACTTCCCAAATGATCTATTAAATTATTTCTGGAAATTAGTCAAGGGAAAATCACTAAGAAGCTAATATGAACACCCGATCACAGAAGGTGTTGGTGGGGTAGTATTTTAAAACATTCTCACAGATCAGAGGAAGTAAATAGAAAATTCCGTTCATTCACGATGAGTATAGAGAATGCACTCTTGGACTGCAACGAGTCTGGTCAAAACACAGTGGCAAAAAGAGAGGTCCCCAGGGTGAGGGAATGGGAGCTCTGTGGACCAGGCTGTGAAGTGTCAGGATTTCCGTGGCAGTCATGGCCAAAGGTCTTTAGGACTTGACAGTTTCTGGGAATTAAAAAAAAAAAAATGTAGCCTGTGGGTTTGGTACTGAAACATCTTCCAGATCTGTGACAGACCCCCAGAAGCCCAGCAAGCCCCAAGGCACACAGACCTGTGGTCACAAGTGAAATTTGCTTTTCTTAGCACGAAGCCAGTGTGAGTAGGACCAAAGGGACGGGGAGGCTCCTGATTGTCTGCAGATGTCTGAACAGTACCCAGCTGGCAGGCCTGTGCTTGCTTTCAAATCTGGTTTCCATTCCAGTGGCGTGTGGGACGAGGGGACGCTTCTTCATGGAACTGAAGGCAGTGAGCCGAGAGCTCTTCTTGAGCTGTTTGCCTGATTGGGTAACACCTCTTCTTCTGGTCATCGACTGCAGATATTCAAGCTCCCGTGTTTCAGCTTCCCAGAACATTCCCTTTCCTGGAGACAAATGCTGCTTTATGCTTTGTTTTCTCGATAGTTATTCACCCCCAGCACTGCAGGTCTTTTCTTCCTTTCCCAGGAGCCTCAAGAGCTTCAAGAAATCCCAGTAGAGTCTGGGCTTTTGTCTTGTCCACAGCAATTTCAGGGAAGGGCAGTGACTGCAGCTGATTGTCCTGCTACATCCTCTTAAGTTTTCAATGCGTAGCATTTCCCAAAGGGACCTCTTGGTTCGCTCCTCAAATCCTACACTCCGTCTTCCTAATTCCTGCAAATGGCATGGTCATTCACTCCACTGATTCTGCCCAAACCTAAGGACTATATTTGGCTCTTTCCACACCTCCTGCTTTAACAAGTGTTTGTGTATTTCCCTTTGAAATGTATCTGGAAGAGATTTACTTTTCTCCACTTCCACTGCCATCATCACTTCTTGCAATAACTTCTGGCTAGTTCCTACTACCCCTTCCACTTGCTGCCTGCCCTACAACCCACTGTCTTTGACAACACGGAGAATGGTTCTATTACTTTGTGTACTTCTCTGCATGAAAGGCCCAGGGCTCTTCATGAACTGACCCTGTCTCCTCTCTGGCCTCATTTCTGCCTCCTTCACTCTGCTCAGTTCATACTGGCATGCTGTTTTTCCCTCAAAACACTGACTTCTTTTCCCTTCTCAAGACCATTCTTTATCGAAACATTCCTACCTTCCCCTACCTGGCTTCCTCTCATTTCTGGGTCTCACCGTAAATCTCTTCAGAGAAGTCTCCATCACTCTGCCTAAGGAGGTTCTTCTTCCCTTTTCTCTCTGTTTTGTTTTCTTTCGCAGCAGGTTTCATGTATTTAAAATTATTTTCTTTGTTTGTTGTTCATTGCATATCTTATTGCTTGCCTAGAAGGTCTTGTTGATTACTGTATTCCCAGGGCCTGGCACAGAGAGGTACTCTATAAGTTACTTTTGAGTTAATAGATAGATTAATGGATTGGTAGATGGGAGTCTTTTGGGGTCTTCTTCATAGAATCAGACTAAATTTCTCAAAACGTCCAGTTAGTTCTATTATTACTACAGTTAAGCCAACTGAGTCAGGCCCTTGTCTATAAATGCTGGTGAATATCAGTCCAATTTAGCTTGGTTCAAGTCAATTCAATAAATATTTATGGAGTGCCTATAATGTAGTAGCATAGTGGTTACAAATCAGGCTGCGAACCTCAAGGTCAGCAGTGCAAAGCTACTAGCTGTTCCGCAGGACAAAGATGAGGCTTTCTGCTCCTGTGAAGATTTACAGCCTCGGAAACCCTGTACAGGATAGCTATAAAACCACCACCCACCACAATGTGCTAGTCCATGGACATTTAGAGGGTGTTGAATTGCTGACCCTGCAGTTCAAACTGACCTTGCAGTCGAGTGCGTATCCTATATTGCCACACCAGGACTTTCTCATCATATGTAAAAGAAGCATCAGTATGTAGTTTAAAGAGCTGATAGAGAGTACAGTCAACTACCCTGAACACTATGGTGGTGTCTTTTCAGATCTTATTTAGCACTGGAGAGGGTAGAATAGTGAAAATCTGATTCTGACCATTGTAGTTACCATTGATTTTGAGCACCTTGCAGGCACTGCTCTAGACACTTGGCATATAAATGTATTTTACCCCCTACAATGGAGTCACTGGGTGGCACAAATGGTTAAGCACTCAACCACTAGCCAAACCCACTCAGTGATGCCTCAGCAGACAAAGCTTGGTGATGTGCTTCCAAAAGGCCGCAGCCTTGGAAATCCTGTGGAACAGCTCTGCTCTGCACACAGGGAGTAATGATGAGTCAGCATCAAATCGGTGGCAACTGATAGCATCCCTATAGCAATCCTGCCATGTGAGTATAATTATCACCATATTACAAATGAAAAAGCTGTCAATGTAAGTGCTATGCCTCAAACTGATGTTGTATGACTGATTCTCTAGGAAATAAACCCTGAGATGGAGGTTTATGTGTGTGGGATGTTTACTGAGGGCACTCTGAAAACAGCACCTGTGAGGGAGTGTGGCGAGCACATTTAGGTTGTGAGAGAAGTTGAGCTGTGAAGCAGGCACCACCATTGCCTCAGCTGAAGATACTGCAGCGCTCTCGAGCTAGAAGGTCTGATTTATCTTGAATGGAGGCAAAGGGGCTAGGCTTGCACCTACAAACTGATCAGTCATTGAATGCATGGTGTCCTTCAGGGACAGGCATAACCTTGGATGAGGTAGCTTTCTTCATCTGAGGGCAATCTTAGGGAAGGGTTTGACTGGGGGACTGAGTGTCTCCATTCACAGGCATCCAGCACAGTCCCTTAGCTTTTAAATGGCACTTGCCCTTTGTGGCCCAGGACTTGATCCTTGACCTCTTCTCTTCCTTCTCTACCTTCACTCTGTAGTGGTATCATTGATTTTAATAGTTTTAAATTCCAATTTACAGGATCCCCAATTTTTTAAAAGTTTTTATTGTGAATTAAGTGATTGTTTACATGGGAGAACATCGGTTTTACACTCATCATTTCGTTGCAATGATTACAATCTCCTCCGTGCATCATCATTCAACAGTATTAGTGGTGTGCTTTTTCCCTGCAGAGGGATGGGGTGTTACACAAAAACACTCAGTAATATATAATCATTTAAACAACCAAAGGGCACATTCTGCAAGCCTGCCTCCTGGCAGCCAGCACTCAGTCTTTCTCTTCCACGAGTGTAGAGTCCTCAGCTGCTCTATCTCCCCATATCTTCATCTCTGCCTCCATCTCTAGTGTCGCTGCTTCTCTGGATAGGGTCCCATGTTCTGCTCATGCGCTCCTCCCTTGATGGTCCCAGGGTCCTCTGTTCCTTGACTGTAAGATTAACTACTCCCTCCTTTTTGTTACAAAACTTCTACCTGTATAGTTGTGACACTTACAATAAGTCATTATAACAATTACTCACTATTGAATCTTAAGAATCTTATCCCCATCTCCTTTCACCAGACCCATCTAGACAAGATGAAAACTATTCAGTGGGAACTCTATCTTCCCACGCACATACTCTTAAACTAAACTCCCTCTTGAAAACTTGTAAAAGCCAGTTACTTCGTACCTTTATAGCCCCTCCATTTTAGATAGCCAGTGTCTACGTTGCCTGTCCCTATCAACCCTGTATACAGAGGGGATAGCATTGATACTTGATGTAAAATCTCCTTCCCTTTCAGTTTTTATTTTGAGCTACTTACAACCATAAGTATAGGTCAAGTTCATTAAATTTTAGCAATTTATACTTGTTTCCTTTATTAAAAATTGTTTTTTATCTTTTAGTCAAGTTCTGGTCATCAAACCATCGAGGCTAGGTCAAATGGGTACTATCTGCAAGTTTGGGCTTTCTTGTGTGTCTCCCCTCACTTCATATCAGCTGGATGTTTCACTCTCATTCTAGCCCTCCATGGCTATGTCCTTGTCCATGGGCTTAGGAGTCGCCTGTCTCAAGACGTTTCAGACCAACCAGCCCTTCCTCTTCTTTCTCTCATCTCCAGGTCAACAGAAGTCTATGGAACGGGGTCAAACTTATCCCGTATATTCATTGTTGCCTTTCCCCCTCTTCCACTCACCAGTAGACCAACATGGTCACCAGCAAGCTTACATGCCTGCTCATGTGTTCCTTTTGAGTTTCAGTCTAGGAGAGGGGTTTGTCCTGAAGGAACTTGATTGCTTGCCTCGATGGCTTCCTGGCAAACAACTTGCTCATTCTTGAGATAGTCAATCAGACTGCCATTGTTTTGGATTTTTCCTGCTGGTCTTTCTTTCAAGAAGTATCTTCTGTTGTTCTAGCTGTTCCAGGCTGGTCTGTTTGCCCTTTCTAGTGGGAATGTCTCTCCTCAGAAGGGTCTGGATAGGGCTCAAGATTCCACCTGAGATCTTACACACTAAAATGGCTCCGCAAGAGGCATATTCCACTGGGCAAGTTTTAGAACCCCTTTTAGGTATACTAATTAGTTACAAGCTGAAGATGGGCTTATAAGCTTTCTGTAATCATGTTTCCAGATATTCCTTTCTATTCCACTCAAGTGTCTGTTTTATAATAGTAGTCAATGGAAACCCATATTCATAAGACAGTCAAGCATCTCAGTATTATTTCCCCTCTTCAAACTATGCCTGGATCCCTATATCATACAGCCCTGTTGTTCCAAGGTTGAGCATGCATCACTCTTTACCTCTGTTCCATTTAGCCCATGCAAACATGTCTCAGTGTTCCCCTATCTACCTTGTTCTTCCATCCCTCTCTCCCTTCTTGTGCATTGCTCTCCCCAACACCCAAACTATGATGTGTGTATCTCTTACCCTGTGCTCTACCATCCCCTCTCTCCACTACCCCTCTAACTACACCTCCCAACATAATCAACAAAGAATTATTTTTCCTTTAAGTATGGGTATCTTTTCTTAAGCTTTTACAATAATGGTCTTATACAATATTTGTGCTTTTGTAACTGTCTAATTTCACTCAGCAT
>NW_006408831.1:819597-826642 GCF_000296735.1 Chrysochloris asiatica
ACATCCTTACCAGAATTTATTGTCCTCTGCTTTTTTTTAACTTTGCTGTTGTTACTGGTGTGAGATGTTATCTCATTGTTGTTTTGATTTGCATCTCTCTAATGGCTAATGGTAATGAACATTTCTTCGTATATTTGTTGACTACCCGAATCTCTTCCTTGGTAGGATCCCAAATTTAAATCCTGGTGTGTGCTATAGGATAAACACTGAACTGTTAACCACAAATTCAGCAATTCAAATCTACCAGTTGTTCCTCAGAAGTCCTATGCAGGGTCACTATGAGTCTGAACCGACTCAATAGCACTTAACAACAGTAACAAATTTACATCCTCTGTCTGGGTCTCTCTCATGTGTCTCAGACTCATACACAACTATTTATTCACCATCTTCACTTAGTATTTCAAAAAAGGAGTTCCTGATCCTGCTCTTCCTCTATTTTCACCAGTTCCTCCCTTACCTTTCCCATCTCAGTAATGCCACCTCCATTCACCCAGTTGTTGAAGGGAAAAACCTTGGAGTCACTCTTGACTTATCTTTGTCTCTAATATGTCATTTGGTGTGGTGCCGTGTATTAATGTGCTGGATTGCAAAATCAGTTTGAACCACTAGGTTGGCAGTTTAGCTACTCCTCGGAAATCCTATACAGGGTCACTATGGGTTGGAACCAATTCGATGGCACTTAACAATAACAACTATTCCTCATCTAATTGATCAGGGAATTCTTCACAATATATCCTCAGTTTCCAGTTCACCTGACAGCATACCCTCCTCCACCTGTACTTGCTTCCATGAACTTAACTCCCAGCCTAGCCCGTCCAGATATGTTGGCTCCTGGTTGTTTCTTAACTACTCCAGGCTTGCACCAATCTCAGGGTATTTGCATGGAACACATCCTCATATGTCATTACACCTTCATTCCTTCCAAGTCTTTGCTCAGATGTTACTGCTTGGGGAGGTCTCCCTCACCATACCATTAAAAGTGCTGTCTCCATTCACCGTCCATATGTAATTTTATCCCTGACACCCATCACCTTCTAATATGCTGTCACTTAATTATTTATTTTACATCAACTTTCCTGGGTGGCAGAAAAAATTTTCATTCAACTACTAAGCGGTTGAGTCCTGGTGTGGCGCCGTGGGTTAATGAGCCAGACTGTAAAGCCATTTGAACTGCAAGGTTGGTGGTTTAAGCTCACCAGCTGCTCCTCGGAAATCCTATACACGGTAGCTATGGGTCAGAATTGACTTGACGGCACTTAACAACAACAACAACTAAGAGGTTGAATAAGCACTAGTGAACCACTAGGTCAGCAGTTTCGGTCCCTAGTCGCTCTGCTGCAAAAAGATGAGACTTTCTGCTTCTACAAAGATTTACAGCCTCAGAACCCCTATATAGGGTTAATGTAAGTTGGAACCGATTCAATGGCACTTAACAATAATAATTAAGAGGTTGGCAGTTTAAACCCACCCAGAGTCACCATGGTGATCTGCTTCAGTACAGAAAAAAACTATGAAACTGAATCAACTGGACAATAATGGGCTTTTTTGAACTTTTATTTATTGTCAATTTCCTTCCATGAAAATGTAAACTTCATGAAGGCAGAGGTTTTTCTGTTTTGTTCACACTGTCTCCTCTGGGCCGCGAACAGTACCTACTACACAGTTGGTGCCTGGTAAGTATTTGTCAACTGGGTGAATGTAACAGTAGAGAAGGTGTTTAGAAGTGAGCCCATCTTACTCCAAAAGCATGCTCTTGCTACTACATCATACTGCATCTTTTTTGACATCATCTGTCTTCTTCAAGACAAAGTGATATCACTGAGAGGTCAACAGCAAATTGTTGCCCTGTATGAGGTCATGCGAGTGTGACTTGCCTGCTGGGTGTACGTGTCAGGAGTGATTCCAGCCAGGCACTGTATGCTGAGGCAACCTCATTTCTCAAGGTGCTTCGTAGGCGAAAATCTGGCCTCCAGCCGCCCTGTAACTGGAAAGTGATTGTGTCCAGACTTCTTGAGTCCTCACTGGGTGACACAGGTGTGAGTTCCTGAGTTGCTCACTGATTCACCAGGCTTTCCAGGGTTGTTTAGGGTTCATTGCTGAGGTGGGGAAACCTGAGCTGTACACTTACGTAACAGTCATCCAGCCTTTTCATTAAAACAGGCCTGGGCCTGTCTTTCTGCTTGGGCTTTCTACCAGCACATTGGTATTCAGAATTTGTTGTCAAAAGGAATCTGCAGAAAAGGAGTTTGGCTGCATTGAATGTAATGAGAGCAACATAGAAGTGGCTCCTTCTTATTTCTAAAGGGCATTTAAAGAGCCAGAGGCAGCATAGGGATAGAAAAGGAGTTTGAGCTTGGATTTGGATTTTCAGGAAGTAGTCATGTGACCCTAAGCAATTTCATTAACTGAAGAAAGAACACTGGGTTAATTAGCATGGGTAAAATGGGATGTTTTGGGTTGAATAATTATCCAAACATGCATGGATTCTTTGGTGTGTGTGTGTGTGTGTGTGTGTGTGTGTGTGTGTTTTCTTTTTCAAAGTGGAATTTAACAAGCCATGGTAATGTAGTGGGTTACACATTGGGTTGCTAATGTCAAGGTCAGAACTTCAAATCCAACAGTTGTTCCACAATTGAAAGATGAGGCTTTCTGCTCCCTTAAAAATTTACAGTCTCAGAAACGCTATATGGGATCGCTATGGTGTGGTGCTGTAGGATAAGCACTGGACTGCTAAGCACAACGTTGGAGGTTCAAACCCACCAGCCTGTTCTCCGAAACCCTATACAGATCACCATGAGTTTGAACTACTCGATGGCAGTTAACAACAACAACAATGAATCAGAACAGCTCACAGAAGCAAAGGCAACAAATGGAATGCGGATCCCTCTAGATGGAGCTTGAGGTCTCTATTTACTTCAGTGTGCACCACTCCCTAAGGTCCTCAGTAGTCAGAGTCACCCCATTGCCTTATCAGACTACAGCCTTGGAGGGAGCTGAATTTCCCCTCCAGTGACAAAAGTCCAATGAAGCTAGAATTCTTCCCATAAATAAATAGCTTGTGAATGTTAGTGGTTTAGAAATTTGAAGCGAGTCCACCAGAGATGAAATATGACCTTGAACATATCCAACCTGAATTTCGAGATCATCTCAAGAACAGATGTGATGCATTAGACGTTAATGGCTGAAGACCAAAAGAGTTGTGGGTGTCAAGGATATCAAGAACATCCTACAGGAAGATGTTCATTAAGAAAATAAGAAAGAAGAAGGCGAAAATGGATGTCAGAAGAGACTCTGAAACGCTCTCCAGCATAAAAATGCTACAGCAAATGAAAGAAATGAAGAGATAAAAGAACTGAACAGAAAATTTCACAGGGCATCTTGAGAAGACAGTCATTTATAACGAAATGTGCAAAGACCTGAAGTTACAAAACCAAAAGGGAAGAACATGCTCAGAATTTCTCAAGTTGAAAGTTGTGGTTAAGTGCTGTTGAGTCAGTTCTGACCCATAGCGACCCTGTGTAGGGTTTCCAAGGAGCAGCTGTTGAGCTTGAACCACTAACCTTGCAGTTCAAACGACTTTTCAGCCTGGTGCATTAACCCACAGCACCACGCAAGTTGAAAGTACTAAGGGAAAAATTCAAGTCTCGACTTCAAATACTGGAGGATTCTTTGGGCAAAAGATTTTGGATGATGCAGAAAGCATTAAAAGAAGATGGAAGGAATACAGTCACTGTACCAAGAAGAAATGGCTGAGGTTCAACCACTTCAAGAGGTAGCATGTGATCAAAAGTATTAAAGGAAGAAGTCCAAGGTGCACTGAAAGCATTGGCAAGGAACAAGCACCAGGAATTGATGGAATACAACAAACTGACAGGGTACAGGAAGCACTCACTCATCTATACCAAGAAATTTGGAGAACTGCCTGGCTAACTGACTAGAAGTGACCCATATTTGTGTCCATTCCAAAGAGAGCTGACGCAACAGAATGCAGAAATCATCAGACAATAGCATTAATATCACAAGCAGGCAGAATTTTGCTAAAGATAATTCAAAAACAGCTGCAACAGTGCATTGACAGGGAACTGCCAGAGGTTCAAGCCAGATTCAGCCAAGGACATGGAATGAGAAATATCATTGCTGATGTCAGATGGATCTTGGCTGAAAGACTTTTGATTGTGTGGATCATGACAAGCTATGGACAACATTGTGGAGAATGAGTGTTCTAGAACACCTAATTGTGCTCATGAGGAACCTGTACATGGACCAAGAGGCAGTTGTTCAAACAGATTAAAGGAACACTGAATGGTTTAAAATCAGGAAAGGTGTGCACTAGGGTTGTATTCTTTCACCATACTTATTCAATATGTATGCTGAACAAATAATCTGAGAAACTGGATTTATATGATGAAAAACATGGCATCAGTTTTGACAGAAGACTCCTGAACAACTTGTGATATACAGATGATACAACCTTGCTTGCTAAAAGTGAAGAGAACTTAACACACTTACTGATGAAGAATGAAGACCACAGCCTTCAGTATGGTTTGCATCTCAATGTAAAGAAAACTAAACTACTCACCACTGGACCAATAAATAACATCAAGACAAATGGAGAAAAGATTGAAGTTGTCAAAGACAACTGTCAAAGAAGTACAACCAGAATGCTCCTTAGAAGCCAGGATGGCTAGACTTCATCTCTCATACTTCGGACATATCATCAGGAGGGACTAGTCCCTGGAGAAGGACATCATGCTTGGTGAAAATGAGGAAGACTCCCAATAAGATGAATTGGCACTGTGACTGCAATAATGGACTCAAGCTTAACAACAATTGTAAGGATGGTGCAAGACCAGGCAGTGTTTTGTTCTGTTGTTTAAAAGGTCACTATGAGTCAGAATTGACTTGATAGCACCTAAGAAAAGCACCACTGGAAGGACAAACAAATCCGTGTTGGAAGATGTACAGCTAGAATGCTCCTGACAAGCAAGGATGCTGACACATTCTCACACATACTTTGGACACCTTATCAAGATGGACCAGTTCCTAGAAAAGACCACCACTTTGGTAAAGTTGTTGTTGTTAAGTGCTGTTGAGTTGGTTCCGACCCATAGTGACCCTGAACAGGGTTTCCAAGGCTGTAAATCTTTATGGGAACAGAAAGCCTCATATTTCTCCCACGGAGCAGCAGGTAGTTTCGAACGGCTGACCTTGAGGTTCGCAGCCCAATTCGTAACCACTACGCAACCAGAGCATTATAGGCCAGCAAAAAAAAAAAAAAGGAAAATCCTCAATGAAATGGATTGGCAAGGTGTTTACCACAATGAACTCAAACATAAGAACGCTTATGAGGATGGCACAAGATTGGGCAGTGCTTGGTTCTATAGAGTCACAATGAATCGGAGCAAAGTGATGGCACCGAACAACAGCAACAATCAAAGGTGGACGGAATTACTTGCATTAAGGAGACTCTGAGTAGATAAGAATTTTTCCTCTCAGATTAAAAAAAAAAGATATGGAAGCATTAGATAAAATATAAACATTAAGAAAAACAATTCATGGAAAAAGTGGCATTCTTTTCTTAAGTGTCAGAAATACAGAATTAAAAGTTATTGGTCCCCTGGCTGCCTGAGAGTCTGCCGCCATCATGAATAACACAGTAACTATCTGGACATGGAAATTCATGACCAACTGACTACTTCAGTGGAAAAAAAATGGTCATTGATGTCCTTCACCCTGGGAAGGCAACAGTACCTAAGACAGAAATTGCCAAAATGTGTAAGACGACACCACATGTCATCTTTGTGTCTGGATTCAGAACCTATTTCGGTGGTGGCAAGACTACTGGCTTCGGCATGATTTATGATTCCTTGGATTATGCAAAGAAAAATGAACCCAAACACAGACTTAGAATATATGGCCTGTCTGAGAAGAAGAAAACAGTGCAAGGAACGCAAAAACAGAATGAAAAAAGTCAAGGGGACTGCAAAGGCCAATGTTGGTGCTGGCAAAAAGTGAGCTAGAGATTGGATACCAGAAGGAATAAATATTCTGTGATGACTATGGATTTTTCACCAAAAAAAAAAAAGCTATTGGTATTCACATCATCTAGTGTGGCTGTAGTAAAGGGAGTTTTGGACACAAAGATTATCGGATTGGGAGATACAGTTTGGGGCCTGTAGAAAGCAGAGGAGCTGGGTTAGCCTTCTGCATAATAAGGCTAAGATCCTTAAGTATCCAAGACCATGTAAGGAGGAATATCAGTAACCAGTTTCCATTGATGATACCAAATATGAAGAGACTTCAAAAAGTTCATGGAAAAATGGAATTAATTAAAAGATAGAAATAAGAAATTTAAACTTTATTGCTCAGAATAGCTTCATCAAGGTCAGCAGTTTTGTAAGTGATGATACCAGCCTGCAGTCCACCCCTAAGGAAGTGAGTGCCCTGGAAATTTCATGATGTCAAGAAGTCTCTTTTTATTATTAACTGAAGGAAAATGAGTGTTGTGCCCTTTAAAGGTTTTTTGTTTTTGTTTTTGTTTTTTTAAGATTAGGCAACAAAAAGAATTTAGAAGAAGCCAAATCAGGACTGTAGGGTGGTTGCCTAATGATTTCCCTCTGAAACGTTGGTAAAATTGCCTTGTTTGGTGAACAGAATGAGCACAAGTATTGTCGTGGTGGAGAAGGACTCTTGGGTGAAGAGTTTTCTTGGGAGTTGTCTGATAAAGCTTTGACTAACTTTCTCCAAACACGCTCATAACAAGTAGATATCATCACTATTTGGCCCTCCAAAAAGTCAACAAGCAAAATGCCTTGTTGTTGTTAGGTGTCACCCATTTGTTAGTTTGCTGTGATGCTGGAAGCTATGGCATTGATCCTTAAGAGACAAGCAGGATCACCCAAGGTGGACAGTTTTCAGTAGAGCTTCCAATCTAAGAACAGACCAGGGAGACAGAATAGGTGGTCCACTTCTGAGGGATTAGCCCCTGAAAACATCATGCACAGCAGTGAAAATGTATTGAATATTCATCAACACTGTTGTTTTT
>NW_006408831.1:832657-835310 GCF_000296735.1 Chrysochloris asiatica
GCAATGATATCTCTCGTTCCATGGCCTCTTCGGAATCCAGCTTGAACCTCTGGAAGTTCTCTGTCAATGTATGATTGTAGCCGTTTCTGTATTATCTTTAGCAAAACTTTACTCACTTGAGATATCAAAGAGCTTGTCCGATGATTTCTGAATTCCGTTGGGTCACCTCTCTTTGTAATGGACACAAATAAGGATCTCTTCCAATCAGTCGGCCAGACAGTTGTCTTCCAAATTTCTTGGCAGAGATGAGTGAGTGCCTCCTGTGCTGCCTCACTTAGTTAAAAAATTTCAATTTTTATTCCATCAATTCCAGGTGCCTTGTTCTTTGCCAATTCCTTCAATGCACATTGAACTTCCTCCCTGAGTCTCATTGGCTCTTGATCATATGGTACCTTTTGAAATGGTTGAACATTAACCATTTCCTTTTGTTACAATGACTCTGTGTATTCCTTCCATCTTCTCTCGATGCATTCTGCATCATTCAATAATTTGCCCCGAGAATCCTTCAATAACAAAAGTCGAGGCTTGAATTTTTCTTCAGCTCCCCCAGCTTGAGAAATGCTGAGTGTGTACTTTCTTTTTGGTTTTCTGATTCCAAAACAGCAAAACTTAGGTAAATATATTTATTGAGTTGTGGCTCTATGGATTAATGTGCTGGACTGCAAGTTCATTTTGAACCAAAGGTTGCTGGTTCAAGCTCATCAGCCGTTCCTTGGAAACTCTATACAGGGTCGCTATGGGTCAGAACTGACTCGGCGGCACTCAACAACAAACAACAACAATATACTTAGGATAACTGTTCTCAATGAATATGGTGGTTGTGTGCCATCAAATTGATACTGACTCATTGTGCTCTAAGGAGTCCTGGTGTGGTGCTGTGGGTTAATGCGACAGACAGCAAAGCTGTTTGAATTGCAAAGTCGGTGGTTCAAGCTCACCAGCTGCTCCTTGGAAACCCTATACAGGATTGCTCTGGGTCGGAATCAACTTGACGGCACTTAACAACAACAACATTATGCACTTCTATAGGGTTTCTGAGGCTATAAATCTCTAAGAAAGCAGAAAGCCTCATCTTTCTCCAGCAGAGCAGTTGGTAGATTAGAACTGTTGACCTTGCAGTTAACACCTCAGCTCATAACCCACTCTGCTACTAGGGCTCCCAAGGCTCCTTCTCAGTGAATATGTGTTGAATTAAATAAATCCATATCTTGGAGTCCTGGAGTGGCGCTGTGGGTTAATGCGCTGGACTGCAAGTTTGCTTTGAACTGGAAGGTCAGTGGTTCAAGCTCACCAGCCACTCCTAGTAAACCTTATACAGGGTTACTATGAATCGGTACAGACTCAAAGGCACTTAACAACAGTAACAATGAGAATAAGGCAGGTGTGGTAAGTTCCTCAGGAGCAGCTTGAGGGAGTAGGACACCAATGAACAGTTCATTCATCACCAGGTGTGATAGATCATTAGGCAGTTTAAAAAGAATTGCCAAAGGTGCTGTTTTTTGTAGATGCACTGCTGCCTGTCTGTGCTGTTTGATCACTAAGATATTCTGAGACATTTGGGATAAGCAGTGGTTTGGCAGGAACCAATACATTTATAATGGGGAAAAAAGAACATTTCCTTTTCATGAGATTAAAACTTCAGTACATATTCTCCAAAGCCAGATTTTCTGACATGTGCCCTTTAATTCTATTAGAATTCATTTCTAAGTTGATGGTGTGTGTTGAGGATGAGGGGTAGATATCCTGGTTGTTTTAGTCTTAGAAAAGATGCCAAGTCCCTTTGGAATCAACACATTTTGTACTTCAGATTCAGTCAAGATATATAAGGATATATAAGGATGATATATAAGACATATAAGGAAGCTTTAAATAGTTTGTGGGAAAATTCCATGATTTTTTATTTCCCCTTGTGCTGTAATTAATAATCAGGTAATTGATGTGTACCTTTTGAAGAGTTTCTGCTATGTGAATGAACACAACGTATTCCAGATAGTCCATCAGTCCTTTCCACAGTTCCTCTCCTTTTTCTGGAGGAAAATTAGGCAAAAGGGGTGGGACTTACAGCCTAGAAAGTCTAGAGTCTTCTGGGAAGACATTGCACAGGTATCCAGGAATCCAGGATGAAGCTGTTTTATTTATTTCCACTGCTTTCATGACCATTGCCAATGGTTCTAGTCTCTAGGATCTGTGTGGGGGTGGCAGGAATGGAAGAATCAGAGGGTTGGGATCTTAGCTGGCCCAGGTTTTCTTTCAGAAGCAGGAGAAAGAGCGGTGTAATGTTTGAGAACTGTAATCATTGTAATAATAATTTTTTGACAATGCTCGCAATCTATAGTTTATTATAGGCAAAGACTACAGTGTAGCAAAAGTATTAAAGGAAAGATATACATCATAACCAAACGCTGCTTCTTGGCCAGGAATAGGGAGAACCAGGTGCAAGGTCCTGTTGTCCTCTCTCTGTAAGGGTTTAGATTAGGACACACTTTCTGTCTTGGATCAGGAGCCACTGACCTGGGCACTGGACTTCTGGCCCAAAACAAAGTATAGGCTAGGTTTGCTTTATTTTAGAAACAATTTATTTGACCTCTTTAAAGGATGTTTTAACTATACTTGTGAAAGCAGTTTTCATACACTTAACCAATACAGAAAGATT
>NW_006408831.1:836345-837445 GCF_000296735.1 Chrysochloris asiatica
GTGACAGAGGGGGAAAGGCAATAATGAGGATATGGGATGAGTTCAACCATGCTCCATAGACTCCCATTAATCTGGAGATGAGAGAGAGAAGATGAAGGGCTGGTTGGTCCAAAGTGTGGTGAGACCTGGGGACTCCTAAAACCATGGACAAGGACATAACCACTGAGGGCTAGAACTGAGAATGAAGCATCCAACTAATATGAAGTGAGGGGAGATACACAAGAATACTCAAACTTGTATATAGTACCCATTTGATCTAGCCTTGATGGCTTGATGATCAAAACTGGACTAGAGGAAGATTTAAAAAAAAAAAAAACAATTTTTGATAAAGAACTCCAGTGTAAATTGCTACAATTTGATGAACTTAACCTATACTTATGGATGTAGTAGCTCAAAATACCAACTGTGAGCGAAGGACTCTTCACCTCAAGTATCAGTCATATCCCCTCTGTATACAGGGTTTATAGGGACAGACAACTTAGACATTGGCTACCTAAAATGAGGGGTGATAAAGGCACAAAGTGACTGGCTTACAAGTTTTCAAGAGGGAGTTTAGTTTAAGAATCTGTGGGGGATGAATAGAGTCCCCACTGAATAGTTTTCACCTTGTCTAGGCAGGTCTGGTGAAAAGAGATGGGGATAAAATTCTTACGATTCAATAGTGAGAAATTGCTATCATGACTAATTGCAACTGTCACAACTGTAAAGGTAGAAGTTTGTAACAAAACAGGGGAGTAGTTAATCTTACAGTCCAGACACAGAGGACCCTAGGGCCATCAAAGGAGAAGAGCACAAGCGAACGCAGGACCTTATCCAGAGAAGCAGAATCACCAGAGATGGAGGCAGAGATGGTGACATGGAGAGAGGGAGCAGCTGAGGACTCTAGATTCATGGACAGAGAAAGGCCAGATTCAGAAGAGGCTGTGGAATGAGGAATATCATTGCTGCTGTATATTGGATCTTGGCTGAAAGCAGGGAATACCAAAAAGATGTTTGTTGTTGTTGTTGTCAGGTGCCATCGAGTCGGAACCGACTCATAGCGACCCCATGCACAGCAGAATGAAACAATGTCCAATCCTGGGCCAACCTCACTACTGCTG
>NW_006408831.1:846857-849684 GCF_000296735.1 Chrysochloris asiatica
TAGGATTAGCATTTGTCAATTAAAAACTATACTAGACTATCTACTTTTGGAGTCCTGGTGTGGCACTGTAGGATAAGCATTGGTCTGCTAACGGCAAGGCTGGAGGTTCAAACACCTGTTGCTCCTTGGAAACTCTATACAGGGTCACTACGAGTCGGAACCAACCCATCAGTACACAACAACAACATCTACCTTTAAAACAACGGTGGGAAATATACATCTAACAAAACATTTGCCATTTTAGCTTTTTTTTTACATGTACAAAACAATACATGTAAACAATTATTACACTTGTCATGTTGTACAACTGGGTGTGATCATTTTCAGATGTGTACAAGCTACCTATTATTATTTCATTTCTGAAGTCGATTCTGCTTTTCTGACTCGGTTAAGACAATTGGGCTTCACATCATTCCTTCTTGCCTTTAGCATGTAGAAAACACATTTTTCCTATCTTTTATAAAGCAGATGGGGGCTGAACCCCTGTCTGTGTCCCCACCACACCCCATCCCCTCTGTTTTTTCACTCTAATTCACCTTGTCCAGTCATTGTTTGAAATGGTAGTTAGACTTTACAAAACATATTTCTCACACTAACTCACACAGCATTAAAATAGAAGTATTTTTTGTTCCTTGGGCCATTTTCAAAGGAGAGACTTTTAAAATAATCCTTCTACAGAAGTCACCAAAAAGAT
This sequence comes from Chrysochloris asiatica, assembly GCF_000296735.1. Classification (NCBI taxonomy): domain Eukaryota; kingdom Metazoa; phylum Chordata; class Mammalia; order Afrosoricida; family Chrysochloridae; genus Chrysochloris; species Chrysochloris asiatica. The sequence goes on from NW_006408831.1 coordinate 847,552, forward strand.
ACAAAACAGGAAATTAAATGAGTTACTAAGAAAGACTGCATCTGATTCTAATTTTGTTCTTCTAACTAATGAAGTTACTTTGCCTTGAATGTAACACAACACTATTAAAACAATAAAATAATAGTGTAATGGTCACATTTTTGCCTGTAATTGGTTTATTATCATCATTCATATTGTAAATATTTTTTTCTCTCAACACATGGGGGCAATTTACTGGTTTTTTTTGCTTTACAAAAAATAACTTAGGAGTTTGTATTTTGTTTCTATCCTTGGAACAAGTTTTTACCAAGTTTCTTGGGACCTTGCTAAAGAGATTAGAAATGCCATTGATTTTTAGAATAAAATGTACAAAATCTCAAGAACAAATGGAAATTTATTTTGAACAAATTATATTGATCCAATTGGCGCTGTTTGATCTAAAACACACTGTTGTTGTTTTTTTCAAGGCTACTGACACCAAAAAGCAAAAGAAAGCCCAAACCCCAGTAACAACATAATTCAAAGATTTGAATTGATGGAGCTTTGCTTAGTGGCCAATACCAGCTCCTGAAGGAAGAGGGGAATGATTGAAGCCAGCAGCCTGAAGAAAAGTAATTGATCAGCTCTGGAGACTATTCCTGCATGGAATTTCACAGACTACTGAGGGCATTCCAGTGCAGACATGAGACAGGGCCCCTTCAGACATCAAAATTTCTTTCCAGGTCATAAAAGGAATCCCTCCTTCAAGCATGGAAACCCACTGCAGTCTCCCTCGTGCGGTTTACAGCAGAACCATTTATTAACTACGAACCAATTCTGACTCAAGCTGACTCCATCTGTGCCAGGGTAGAACTGTGCACCATAGAGATGTCAATAGCTGATTTTCCTAATGCAGATTGTCAGGCATTTTTTCTGAGGCACCTCTAGGTAAACCTGAGTCTTCAATTTTTTGGTTAGCAGCCAAGCAAGTTAGTCATTTGTACTGCCCGGGGACTCCTGCCCATCTATAACTTTCTACTAATAGACCAAGAGAAGCCCAGCACCTCTCTATAGCCAATGACTACATCCCTGCCTCCCAGCCATTGGTTACATAAACACAGAGATAGGGCAAAAGGCTGTCCTTCACTATTACTTAAGACACACATTAGGGAGGTGCCCTGAAGCTGGGTTCTCCATACCTAGAACTTCCTTTGTAAGGAGTTGAATTAGTGTTACTCTAGCATAGCCAGTCAAGATCCAACATGTTTTTGTTGCTGTTAGGGGCAGTTAAGTTGACTCCTACTCAGAGCAACCCTATACACAGCAGAATGAAACACTGCCCGGTCCTGTGTCATCCTCACAATTCTTGATATGTTTGAGCTCATTGTTGCTGCCACTGTGCCAATTCATCTCCTTGAGGGGTCTTCTTCTTCTACATTGACTCTCCACTTTACCAAGCATGATGTCCTTCTCCAGGGATTGAGGCCTCCTGAAAACAAACATGGCTTTACTTCTCCCAACACAGATTTGTTTATTCTTCTGGCAGTCCATGGTACTTTTAATATACTCTGCCAACACCATAACTCAAATGAATCAATTCTTCTATGGGCTGCTTTATTCAATGTCCAACTTACGCATGCATATGAGGCAATTGAAAATGCCATCCTTTGGTCAGACACGCCTTAGTCCTCACACTGATATCTTTGATCTTCAACACTTTAAAGAGATCTTGTGTGGCAGATTTACTTAATGCAATATGTCATTTGATTTCTTGACTGCTGCTTCCATGAGTGTTGATAGTGGAGTCAAGCAAAATGAAGCCTTTGACAACTTCAAGCTTTACTTCATTTATAATGATGTTATTTATTTGCCCAGTTGTTGGGATTTTCATTTTCTTTACAGTGAGGTACAATCCATACCGAAGATGTAATCTTTTAGCTTCATCAGCAAGTACGTGAAGTCTTCCTTGTTTCCAGCAAGCAAGGTTGTGTCATCTGCATATTGCAGGTTAATAATGAGTCTTCCTCCAATACTGATGCTGCATTCTTCTTCTAAAATCTAGTTCCTCAGATTATTTGCTCAGCATATATATTGATTGAATAAGTATGGTGAAAGGCTCCATCCCTTTCCTGATTTCAAACCATTCAGCATCCCATTGTTCTGTTCAAATGAGTG
>NW_006408831.1:879077-903745 GCF_000296735.1 Chrysochloris asiatica
AAAAAAGAATGTCCACACCTGTATCTCTGCTGTTCTGCCAGGCATCCATGGCTGTTCTGATCCTTCCCCCACTTGGTCTCTCCCAAGATGGTGACTGAGGGAGCAACTGAGCATCTTGAATTAGAAAACAATGGATTTCTTGATTCTGCTACAAATTCCCCTGGCTGTAAGCCTTCCAAGCTTCTAAATATTCCTTTATATGTGGTTCAGAGTTCTAGCACCATCCCTTGAGCCTGCTTGGTCCTGTATTCTGTGTTGTTACGGAGCTCCTTACTGCACGTCTACCCAATCCGCCATCTTAAAATGCCAATTTTCTGCATAGAAAGAGTTAACAATTTGATTTACACGTATTACACAGGCATTTCATATAACACTATATTGGAAACCAATTAAAATAACTACTGACTTGCCCTAAACCTAGTTCAGTCTGATTTTGGAGTCCGTTTCCCCAAACAGACTGAATTCTTCAAAAGAACACAATGCGAGGACTTCTGGCAAGATGGTGAACTAGGCATATGGCCCTACACGGATCCTCTACAATAAAGCTATGAGATCAAATGAAACACACTGATGAAAATTCTGGAATCCTGAATTTTGGAGGAAAGGTTAGAGAAGTGGATTGAGTGCTTGCTAGAAGAAGCTAAGTAGGGACAGCGAGAGAGGGAGACTGACTGGTTAACAGCTGGGCACAAACAGCAAGATCATCTTGTGAGCAGCTTTGGCAACAGAAGGTGACCTAGCAGAGCAGATTCACACATGCGACTGGAAAATGCGATTATTTTCCCTCACGCTCCCCTGGTGATCAGAAGTGTGGCCAGCTCTCACTCTCATCCACCCCCAGTGCAGAATTCTCAGGGACTTTGGAGCCACATGGTTAGAAGCCATGCCAATGGTGGGGGTGGGGGGTGATTTTCGGGGAGCGGGGAAGCTGCACCACTTTGGTGCCTGGATTCAGGCAGCCTTGGCTGTAGACGTACAGAACCTACAGAGCCACCAGACAAACATTTAACCAGTTACCCTGCACCCAACTGTCCTGTGGTCCTAACAAACACTGAAACCAGCTCCATGAAGGGCTTCCATGAACTACTTCCGGATTGAGTGTTCTGAACTTAAATAACACTGAGGCTGATAGGAACTCCATCTAGGACCAGGAACTCTGCCGTCATATCCCTCCCACAACCACCTCGTGAGTTTCTTGGCTTCCTCAGAGTTTCCTCCTCTCTGGGTCCAACAACTGCATTGTGTGGTTTTTTTTCTTTTCTTTTTGTTGTTTCTTTGTTTTTGCTTATTCTTTCTCCTCCTTGTTCGCTTTCTGTTCCCTTGAATTTTATCCTTTCCAACTATACTTTTGTTTTTCTTCTTATGATTTTTTCTCATTCCCCCCCCCTCCACTTTTGATCTTTCTTTACTACTCTTTACTCTTTCCATCTTCCCTCTCCCTTATTTTTCTGTTTTGTTTTATATAATTTTTTCCTTTTACTTCCTCTCTTATTTTTTATCATCTATGTGGCACTGTGGGATCAAGCACTAGACCACAAGGTTGGTTTGAACCACAGGGTCGGCAGTTCAAACTTTCCAGCTGCTCCTCAGAAACCCTAAACAGGGTCGCTATGAGTCAGTACTGACTTGATGACACTTAACAACAACATAGCTCCATTTCCCTGTCCCTTTTTTGTCTTCATAGTTATATTATTCTTATTTTCTGATTACTATCTGTTTTTATTTATTTTCTTCTCTTTCTTGTTTTCTCTTTTCATTGCTGATTACTTTTTCGTGTCTTGTTTTGTTTCCTTGGGTGCGTGGAGGGGCAAGTTTTACTCTTTCCCACCCAACAGAAGTTTTCTACTTCATTCTGTATTAATTTGGTAGATTTGTTTTTTTTTTCTAAAAAAAATGTCCATTTCTTCTAGATCTTCAAATTTATTGAACTATAATTCTCCGTAGCATTCTGTTATTCTTTTTATTTCTATGGATTCTGTTGTGACACCACCAATATAATTTCTTATTTGTGTTATTTGCATATTTTTCCTTCTTTTCTTTTGATAGATTTACCAAAGGTTTCTTCATTTTATTAGTCCTTTCAAAGAACCAACGTCTTGTCTTGTTGATTCTTTCCATTGTTTTTCTGCTTTCTGTTTCATTTATTTTTGCTCTAATCTTGATTATTTCTTTTCTTCTAGTGGTGGTAGGCTTATTATTTTTAAGCTTTTATATGTATTTTATTTTAAGCTTAATTTACTCCCAGGAAATCAGGCTGTGAACCGCAAGGTCAGCAGTTCAAAACTACCAGCTGCTCCATGGGAGAAAGATGAGGTGTTCTGCTCCCGTAAAGATTTACAGCCTCGGAAACCCTGTACAGGGTAGCTATGATTCGGAACCGACTCCACGGCACATAACAACAACAACAAAATTTACTCCCAAGCCATGTTTTTTTATTTCTTCAGTTTCTTCTGAAATATTTTTTTCTCTGTGCAACCTCTTCTTCTGGTTTAGGAACAATTTGTTCCTTTTCAGTGAGGATCACCTCAATATGGCAGGGGGAGCTCACATAGGGGTTGATTTGACCATGAGATCTGTAACTTCGGCGGCGCATCTTTGTTGACCTGGATGTACTCAATGACCAGAAAATCTGCATCTAAACCCTTAAATAAAGCTTTCCATTTTAAGCACTCAGAGCTCTTTTTGGGTCACTGACACTGTTTGGCCTAGGCACACCTACTGATGCCCACATTGTAATGTCAGAATGGTACACATTGCTTCTGCAAAGTGACATCTTTAAGATACTTGGTGGCTTTCTGGATATGCCTGCCCTTGATGACCTGGGCAGTCTCACACGTGTTCTTAAAATGGACCCGAAGACTTGAACCTCTGGATTTACATGATTTCGTGGGGTTTTCTGGGTCAAGTGAGTAGCCAGCCATTTTATGAGATTACCTCAGGCTGCTTATAGAAAGAGAGCGCAGTAGGCTTATTTTGCTGCTTTTTTGTAATTACTGAAGATCTTACATTAATGTGTTGATTTTGGTTCTTCTTTTTGGATGTGTGTGTTTATTGTTATAAATTGCCTCTAAACACTACTTTTGCTGTGTCCCAAAGGTTTTGGTATGCTGTGTTTTTATTCTCATTTGATTCAAGGACTTTTAAATTTTCATTTTTTTATTTCTTCTATTACCCAGTAGCTTTGGAGAAGGGCGTCATTCAATTTCCATGTGTATGATATTTCCCCCTCGATTTTCCTATTGATGATTTCTAATTTTTTTTAATAGCATGTTGTTGTTGTTGTTAACTGCCATTAAGTCAATTCTGACCCATAGCAACCCAGTATAGGGTTTCCAAGGAGCAGCTGGTGAGCTTGAAGCACTGACTTTGCAGTTGAAATGACTTTGCAGTCTGACGCATTAGCCCACAACGCCACACCTGGACTCCAATTTTATAGCATAGTGATCTGAAAAGATGTTGTGTAGTATTTTGAAGTTTTAAATTTATTGAGATTGATTTTGTGGCCCAACATGTGGTCTATACTAGAGAATGTTCCATGTGCACTAGAGAAGCATGTGTATTTGCTGTTGCTGGGTTGAGTGCTCTGTATAAGTCTCTGAGGTCAAGCTGGTTAGTTGTGCTGTTTAGTTCTTCTGTGTGTTTGTTAATTTTTCTTTCTAGTTGTCCTGTACTTCATCAAAATAAGTTTATTAAAATCTCTTATTACTATTGTAGTGTCCTGGTATGGTACTATAGGATAAATTGTTGATGTTGTTAAGTACCGTGGAGTCGGTTCTGACTCATAGTGACCCTGCACAGTGTTTCCGAGGCTGTAAATCTTTATGGAAGCAGAGCACCTCATCTTTGTCCTGCGGAACCGCTGGTAGTTTTGAATTGCCAACTTTCAGGTTAGCAGCCCAATTCGTAACCACTACGCTACCAGAGCTCCTATAGGATAAGTACTGGATAGCAAATTTCGGTTTGAACCACAGATTGGCAGTTCAACCTCACCAGCCAATCTTCAGAAACCCTATATAGGGTCACTATGAGTCTGAACCAATTTGACTGCACTTAACTGCCAACTATTATTGTAGAGCTATTTCTGACTTCAATTCCATTAGTATGATTTATGTATTTTTAGACTCTTTCATTGGGAGCATAGGTATTTATTATGGTTATGGCCTCTTGCTCAACTGACCCTTTAAACATGAGCTAATTTTTTGTTTTGTTTTGTTTTGTTTTTGTCTCTTATACTGGTTTTTGTCCCTAAATTCTAGTTTAACAGAAATTAATATTGTCATTCTTGCTCATTTTTTATTGCTGTGGGCCTGATATATGTTTTCCATCCTTTTCTTTTCAGTCTATTTTTGTCTTAATGTGTAAGGTTTGTCTCTTTTAGGCAGCATATTGAAGGAATCTCTTCTTGCCCCAAAGGTGGCCACTGACTTTCTGAAGATTTCTTGCCAATCACATACCAATTTCCACTGTATGAAAACAGCAATGAGGACTGGAATGCAGATATATGTAAGCCATTAAAGTACTTGAGAGAGCCTAGCCTTTTCTTTAGGTGTGATATTCCTCATCTTTGATGAGGGATCTTTGAAATAACATATGTTTTCAAAGTTTCTGCTAAACAAGCCGGGAACTGTGGATTCCTCTTGTGGTTTCATAAAAGAAGTCAGGAGTACTGTTGCCAGTCCCCCTTGTGAATTTCTAGAAAGATTTGGTGATTCTTCCCAATAAGTGCACACAAAAAGTCAGATGGCAGCACTTGGCAGCAACGAATCGCTGCATTCAGTTTTTCACTGTTTTGTTTTTAAAAAAAAAAAAAAATACTGAGACTTCACATAGTAATCTTCACTCATATATACAAAAATCCCCTAGGTAACAAAATGGGAGTCCTGGACCAACTGACTACAAGAGAACAGGCCAAAGCATTTGCAACAAACAACACACAGAAGCAAAAGTCTTCTTAACCATACAACACAAACATTGAACAAGATTTTATTGTTGTTGTTTATTTGAAAGAGAAGACACAAATGGAAACTCACTTTCTCAAAGTGATCACTGAAATTCTACATTAGTTTAATAAATCCAAACCAGCATCCTCCTGACTCTCCAACACCAGACCTTAGATACTCACTCCCAACCCTCACCATGTACTCTTCTTCAAGTGGAGATACAACCACCCCAGCGCCCTCCTCTAGATTTCTATTTATGATTTTCTAGTATTTTCTTAAGTATGTCTGTGTCCTCAGGATTGACTGTGAGGGTCAGAAACGTAGAGGTAGATGTTTTTTGACAAAAGGAAGGGAATGATTGATTTTGCAGCCCAGGAGCGGAGATCCCTGGGACCATCAAGTGAGAAGAGCGGAGAACGTGACCCTACCCAGAGAGGCAGTGAAGCCAGGCATGGAGACAGAGATGATGAAGTGAACAGATGGAGTGGCTGGGGACATGGGACTCAGGGAGGGAGAGGGACTGTGTGCTGACAGCCAGGGGGAGGGCCTGTGGGGGTGTATCCTTTAGTTGTTTGATGATGCATGGAGGGGATTGTAATCATTGCAATGAAACAAAATATGATAGGATGAATGTAAAGCTGTTGTTCTCCCATGTAAACCCACATAACTGACATTAAAAAAATAAAAATAAAAAAGAATGCCTGTGTCCATATTTATAAGAGATATTGTTATGTAGTTTCTTTTTCTATGATGCCTTTGTTTGGCTTTAGTGTTAGGCTAGCACTGGCCAGATAGGATGAATTGAGGAGGGTTCTTTCCTCTATTTTTTGGAAGACTTTGTGAATAATTGGTACTGATTCTTCTTTAAGTGTTTGGTAGAATTTAGTGATGAAACTGAGACTGAGCTATTTTGTGTGTGGGTAATTATTATTATTATTAAGTCAATTTCTTTACTTGTTATATTCTGATTGTCTATTTCTTCTTGCAGAAGTTTCAGTAGTTTTCTCTATTGTTTTTCTATTATTTATTAGTATTTCATTTATATATTTTTTAGCCTTTTTTATTTTCTTCCTTATCTTGTTTCAGGTTTAGTTTTCACTTTTTCTCAGATTCCTTAAAAGTAGAGAATTAGCTTATTGATTAAGAATCTTTCTTCTTTTATGAGATTGGTTTTGCAGCTACAAATTTCCCTATAATACTGCTTTATCTATACATTGTGGTTTCATTTTAATGCAATTTCTTTTTGACCTATTAGATACTTAAGAGCATACTGTTTAATTTCCATGTTTGTGAAGTTCCCAGTTTTCCTTATGATATTGATTTCTAAATTCAGTCTGTTGTGATTAAAAAATAGACTTTGTATGATATCAGACTTTTAGAATTTATTAAGTCTTGTTTTGTGGCTTAGCATGCAGGGCCTATCCTGCAGAATGTTACATACACTTGAGAATGTGCTTTTTTGCTGCTGTTGGGTAGAGTGCTCAATATATATGTTAGGTAGGCCTATTCAGTTTATAGTGCTATTCAAGTCTTATAATTCCTTATCGATCTTATGTCTGATTGTTCTATCTATTATTGAAAATATAGTACTGAAATAACCAATTCTGTCAATGTTCTCTTCATACATTTTGGGGTTTTGTTTTTAGGTGCATATATGTTTATAATTGTTTTATCTTCTTGATGAATTGATCTTTTTCTCAATACAAGAGGATTTTAAAATGTTTGTGCAAAAATTCCATTAAACTTTTAATTCATTTTTTCCATGAACTTTTTGAAGTCTCCTCAATGCAATGCTCTTCTTTGCTTCTTATAATTATTTTTGCTTAAATTATATTTTGTTTGATATTATACTTTTGAATATTTGTAGCAAACATAGCCGCCTAAAATGTAGCCACCTAAGTTCTTTTTTGCATACTGTTTGTATGGTATATATTTTTATATCTTAGTTTTCAAAATGTATCATTAAATCTAAAGTATGTACCTTGTAGATAGTATATAACTGGATCTTTCATTTTAAAATCTATTCTAATTTCTGTCTTTTGATTGGTGTGTTTAATTCATTTACATTTAATATAAATATTGATAAGATAGGACTGCTGTGTAGCAGGGACAACAACACTAGTGAGGTATGCTCACCATGGAATGGTCAACCATTCAAGATCAAAAAGGCAACATTTGCCTAAGGACAAAATTCAGAAGGGTTGGGAAGGAGGGAGGAATGGAAATGACAACCACAGGGAGGAAGTGGGATAACTGTTGTGACGTGGTTGTTGTTGTTGGTAAGTGCAGATAATAGGTTGTTTGTTAAAAGTGAAGAGGACATGAAATACATACTGATAAAGATCAAGGACTACAGCCTTCAGTATGGATTGCACCTAAATGTAAAGAAAACAAAAATCCTCACAACTGGACCAATCAATAATAGCATGATAAAAGGAGAAAAGATTGAAGTTGCCAAAGACTTCATTTTGTTTGAATCCACAATCAATGTCCCTGGATGCAGCAGTAAAGAAATCAAACAACAGATTGCACTAGGCAAATCAGCTGCAAAAGACCTCTTAAAAGTGTCAAAGAGCAAAGATATCAGTTTGAGGACCAAGGTGCCCCTGACTCAAGTTACGGTATTTTAAATTGCTCCATATGCTTGTGAAAATTGGATAATGAATAAGTAAGACTGTGGAAGAACCAATGCATTTGAATTATAGTATTGGAGAAGATTATTTAAAGCATCATGGATTTCCAAAAGAACAAACAAATCTTGGAAGATGTACAGCCAGAATGCCACTTAGAAGTGAAGATGGTGAGACTTCATCTCTTGTGCCTTAGACGTATTCTCAGGAGAAGCCTGTCCATGGAGAACAATACCATGCTTGGAAAAGTGGAGGGTCAGTGAAAAAGAGAAGGACCCACAACACAATGGACGGACACAGTTGTAGCATCAATGAACTCAAACATAACAATTGTGAGGATGGCCCAGGATCAGGCAGTGTTTTCTTCTGTTGTACATAGAATCACTATGAATCAAAATCAACTTGATGGCACCAAACAACAACAAAAATGTATTTTTTTATTTCTCCATGTGTTTTACCATTCTTTCTATATGTGTATTTAGTCTTTTTTTTTTTTAATTACAGCTCCTTGGTAACCCTATACAGAGATGCTATGGGTCAGAACCAACTCAACAGCACTTAACAACAACTGAAGCATTTGAGTTATGATGTTGGAGAAGAATATTCAAACTATCATGGACTACCAGAAGAACAAACAAATCTGTTTTGGAGACGTACAGCCAGATGCTCCTTAGAAGCCAGGATGGCAAGATGTTGTCTCTCAGACTTCAGGCATATATTATCAGGAGGAACCAGTCTTTGTAGATGGACACCATGTTTGGTAAAGGGCAAAGAACAGAAAGACATCCAATGAGATGCATTGGAACAGCAGCAACAGCAATAGGCTCAACAGCCACAAGGATTGTGAAGATAATGAAAAAACCGGCACTGTTTCATTCTTCTGTGCATAGTGTCACTATAAGTCGGAACCAATGCGAAGGCACTTAGCAACAACAACGACAAAGAATTGTAGCCTTGTAAATCCTACATAAGATCACAATGAATCAGAATTCACTTGATGGCAGTTGGTTTGATTTGCTTTTGATTTGTATATTTCAGGTATTTAATCTTTGTCCTTCATTATACATAAAGATTTTATTTAAATTATTTTCATGAAGCTGGAGTCCTGTTATGCACTGGACTACCGTAGGATAGACACTGGACTACAAGGTCTGTTTGAACTGCAAGGTCGGCAGTTCAAACTTATCAGCTGCTTCTTGAAAACCCTGTACAAGTTCACTATGAGTCAGAACCTACTCATTGGTACTTGACAACCACAACAACGAAGCCTATAAATTGAATTTTTCTTTTCCCTTTTGGTTTGTGAAATTTTGGAATACTGTACCATAGTTTATGTAAAATGTTTATTGCTTGCCACTCTGGATTTGATTTCCCTCTGTATATGGCGCCACACTCTGAAGTTTTAAGTTTGGTTATGGACATACAATTTTTGGTGGAGAGAAAACAATTTCCAGTTTTATAGCTACCTCGAGATAAATTTCCATTCTCTACAACATGCAGAAATACTGGCCTTTAGATTCTTCTTTCATATGGTAATATCAAGACTAGCCCTGCTACACCATGTGGCAATTTGTCATTTAACTGCTTCATGCTTGTCTTTATATGTGCTAAGTCCGTATTTTCAGTCTTCCACTTTTTTGAGTATACTTCTCAAAGAACAGATTTTTCGTAAGTCCACAAGAACAGTCGCAGAAACAATTTCTCACACATGTGCTTTGACTTTCCTGTCAATTCTGAGCCTGTTGTTAAGTGACATCCAGTGGGTTCCAACACACAGCAACCCTCTAGCCTTTCTGAGAGTGCATGGTGGGTTTGACTATTCCATTTTTTTTCTTTTCTACTTAACCAATAGAAACAGCATTTTTTTTTACATTATAAAAGCAATACCTCCTCATTATAGAAAGCACCAAATAATACAGAAAAGTTAAAAAAAATTAACATAGTATTAAAAAGTAGAAAGAGGAAACAAAAAATTGTTTCGTTGTCTTTAGTTTCACCACCTAGAGAAAATTTCTGCCAAAAATTTTGTCTGAATATCTAAGTTGTTTTGGTGTCTCTATTTCTAAACATTAAAGAAAACATATAAATACAATTTTATGTTCATTTAAATAAAAATGGATCATACTATTGTATTTTATAATATTTGTAATTAATTGGGGTCCACATAAATTGATCTGTGCCACCATTTGAGAATAATTGTACTGCTTAAATAAAAAGGATATACATTCATGATAAAAAATTCAAGCAATATAAAAACGTACAACAAAAAAGTAATAAATCACTTCATCCCAAAATAACCAAGCATTCTCATTTGCCAAAATTTATTCCAGATGTCCTTCTTTGCATCAATATAGATAGAAGAATGCTGAAATAAATTTGAATATTTAAAAATATATATATATGCTGTTTTAAAATAAGAAGCGCTATATTTAAGTTAATTTGAATATTTAAAAACCTGCATACATACAGCACAAATGTTAAGTGTAGACTTGAGTGAATTTTTACATATGAATATACACTGTTGTGTACACCACCTACAGAACATTCTCAGTTCACCAGTAGACTCCCTCCCATCTAATCCCAATCACTAGTCTCCCACACAATATTAAATTTGTGTTCTCTTTTGGATCATCACATTTATGGGAATGTATTCTATGTATTCTCTCATATCTCTCTTTTTTCACTCAACATAAATATTTGAGAGTCATCCATGTAGTTATATGTACCATAGTTTGGAAATATTTCATTGGAATTAAACAGAAGAAAACCATGATGTAAATAAAATGAAAGGAGTTGCTGAACTAGATCAATAATTTGTCATCACACATAAAAATTAGTTCATATAAGGTAAGGAACAAAAGATTTTTAAAAATTGGTCATCAAACCTTTTGTTACGTTGGAGTTTAGACAGCCTTAATCACATCCCTTTTGTGAGAGGGGAGTGGGTTGGCATTCACCCATCTCTTCTCACCTTCTCCTTTCCTCATCTCAGTTTTTGTTGGTTGTATTATTTTTGCTTTGCTCAAGCTTAGAACGTTTAAATTCTATTTTGAACCAGAATTTTCCCAGATGTTTAGTTCCATTGTTTATTTAGTTGAATTAATTTTTTGCACCATTTCTTTAATTATGACTTTTCCATTCCTGAGTTGTTTGTTTTTATTTCTTGGCTGGCTGGATTTCATTGTTGAATTGGTTTTTCAAGAACTCATGAATTGTTTGTGAACGCCTGCCTATTATTTTTAAACATGATCGACCATTTGGTAGAGTATAATACCCTTGAGTCACACTTTGGCATTCAGAATTTTCTATACACTGCTCCATTTACTTCTGTGATAAATGTTTATACAGAGAATAGAGGAACATTTGGATTTTTCTTACTTTTGATGACTTGCTTTTTCTGAATGTTTGAAGAATTGTTTTCATGTTTAGTAACTGAACTGTAATGTTGACTGGTTTGTGTCGGTTTTCTGAGATTTATGTCTTTAAACATATTTTTATCTTTCTCTTCAAGGATATTTCTGTATTTTCATTTTGGCAACCTTGAATGCTCCCTTTGCTCACCATCCACTGGGTTGTCTTTTTCAGCAGAACCAGTTGTCTTTGTGCTGTATCATCTGACCATCATTTCATCAAGCATGCCATCTATCTGCTTCCTTTCAAATTGGAAAATATTGCTTAGAGTCCTCAGAGTTTTTCTGAATTACATAATTTTCTCAGATTCTATACACCTACTTCTCACTTTTGTTATCTGATATTTCACATTTACGACTGTAATTAAAAACAATCTACTGACTATTCTTCAAATTAATGATGCATTTCTGAAAGTCATGCATGTTGATACACAAAGCCTAAGTGTTACTGACTGTAATGGCTAAGGTTAGGTGTCAAATTGGCTGGACCATGATTATCATGGGTTTGGCCAAAATTAAGAAGTAATTAGGCAGTTTTCTTTTTTTGGAGTAATTAGGCAATTTAACAATGATAAAATTTGGCAGTTAAGTAATGATGTGATTTGGCAGTTATGTAACAGTGTAGTCATCCTCCATTTTGTGATTGGATATAGCCATCCTCTGTATTCTCATAAGGATGATTTTTGCATAAAAACCTGGTTTCTGGAACCTAATCGTGTCAAGAAGCGAGGAACGGCTGTACTGGCTTTGAGAACGTGGGTCAATCTTAGAAGAATTCCATTTGCACTTTCTGCATTTTGTCTACTACTTTTTGAAGTTTGTAGCATAAAGTTGAGCTCTTTTCCTTGTTTTATTGATATATTTTGGGGTTTCTTACCAATGTTTTATATTCATCATGGGAAAGAGATGCTATGATATAACTTCATTATACCATCTTTGTATGATCACTCTAAATCATTATTTTAAAGACAGCATAGATAGATAGATAGATAGATAGATAGATAGATAGATAGATAGATACCCTATTGATAAACATGTAAGTTTTCATTTTTTTTCCTTACTATTAAATAATTCTGAACATGCTGAAAGAAATTAAAGAAGTCTTAGACTCCTGGTGTGGTGCTGTAGGATCAGCACTGGACTGTGAACCACAAGGTCAGCAGTTCAAACCCACATCTGCTCTTCAGAAACCCTATACAGGGTCGCTATGAGTTGGTACCAACTCAATGGCATTTAACAACAACAATCCAACAAATAAATAGAGGGTATATTCCATCTTCATCTCTTTTTTTAAGATGTTAATTTTCTTCAAGTTCATCTACCTGTGTAATACAAATGTAAAGAGACTATAAACTTTGGATGCAAATGCCAGGACCTATAGCAACAAAAATTATTTTGAAAAAGAACAAAGTTTAAAGTTTTCACTAACAGGATTTTGAGACTTTCTATAAAGTTTGTATGGCGTCCTGGTGTGGTGCCATGGGTTAATGCGCCAGACTGCAAAGCCATTTGAACTGCAAGGTTGGCGGTTCAAGCTCACCAGTCGCTTCTGGGAAACCCTATCCAGGTTCGCTATGGGTTGGAACTGATGCAATGGCACTTAACAACAACAACAAAATAAAGTTTGTGTTATCCATACATTGTTATTGATCAACAAAAGACATAAATAAGTCTACAGATTAAAAGTCCAGAAATAAACATACAGATATATGGTCAATTGATTTTTTACATTTTTATTAAGCAATAATGTATTTCTTGTTGCTAGGTGCCATAAAGCTGGCTGTAACTCATAGCAAGCAATGCACAATAAAACAACACACTGTCTGGTCCTATTCCATCCTCACATCGCTACTGCTACTGGGTCAATACATCGCATTGGGGGTCTTCCCATTTTTCACTGCCCAAAAAAACCAACAGACCTGTATTGGAAGAAGTGCAGCCAGAGTGCTCCTTGGAGGCCAAGATAGTCAAACTTCGTCTCTCATACTTTGGACATATTGTCAGTAGGGACCAGTCACTGAAGAAGAATATCATGTTTGGTAAGGTCGAGGGTCAGAGAAAAAGAGGAAGACCCCCAACGAGATGGATTGGCCAAGTGGCAGCATCGATGGAATCAAGTGTGGCAACCGTAGTGAGGTTGACCCAGAATCTGGCAGTGTTTCGTTCTGCTGTGTATAAGGTTGCTATGAGTCGGTATCGACTCGATGGCACCTAATAACAACAACAACATACTTTACAAAACATGTCCTCCAGGGACTGGTTCTTCTAACAACATATCAAAGGTACAAGAGATGAAGTCTCATTCTGGCATAGTAAGGAATACTCTGGTTCTGGTAATGAAGTGGTTACGAATCAGGTTGCGAACCTCAAGGTCAGCAGTTTGTAACTACCAGCTATTCCACGGGAGAAAGATGAGACTTTCTGTTCCCGTAAAGATTTACAGTCTCATAAACCCTGTACAAGGTAGCTATGAGTCAGAACCCACTCCACAGCACATAACAACAACAACAATATACTTCCTCCAAGACAGATTTGTTATTCTGGCAGTCCATAATACTTTCAATATTCTCCAACACCATAATTAAAATGCACTGATTCTTCTATTCTTAAAGATTCTTCCTTATTCATTATTCACCTTTCACAAGCATATGAGGCGATTGAAAATACAAAGGCTTGGGCCAGGCACACCTTAGGCCTCAAACTTTTATTTCTGTTCTTTAATGCTTTAAAGAGGTCTTGTAGAGCAGATTTACCTAATGTGATATGTCCAAATTATATGTACTTTGATTTCTTGACTGCTGTTTTCATGAGCACCTGATTCTGAATCCCAGCAAAATGAAGTCTTTGACAACTTCAATCTTTTTTTTCAATTTTTGTGATATTATTATTGGTCCAGTGACGAGGATTTTTTGTTTTATTTCCATTGAGGTACAACTCATACTGAAGCCTGTGGTCATTGTTGATGTTGTTATGTGCTGTGGTGTTAATTCCTACTCATAGTGACCCTGTACAGGGATTCTGAGGTTGTAAATTTTTATAGGAGCAGAAAGCCTCATGTTATTCCCACGCAACAGCTGGTAGTTTCGAACTGCTGACCCTGAGGTTACCAGCCTGATTCATAATCACTATACTACCAGAGCTCCTTAGTGGGGATTGGTAAATTCTGCCATCGAGGTAGATTAAAAAGGAGATATCTTAGAAGCAGAAAAAGATGGCCCAGGATCTTCAAGAAAGAAGAGTCTTGAGTGGCAGCAGAAGAGTTGGTAACAGAGGCAAAGAAATGGACAGAACATCTTTGAGCTTCCTGGCCCACAGACTGAGTAAAGGTGAGTGCCCAGGGCCAGGGCCCACCAACTGAGTAAAGGTGAATGCCCAGGGCCAGGAGGCTGACTTTTAGAATGTGCCCTCTGATCGTTTACAGACAAATCTAAAGGAGCTTTGTAACATTTATGCAAGGAGGGCAGAAGCCAAGGGGCCAAATGGCTGAGAGGTGTGTCTTGAAGACAATATCAAAGTGTGCCTACAGTATAGCAGAGAAAAAGCATTCCTGCCTGGAGAACTGTTGCATCATAAGATGTTTCTGATTCTAAATTGTACCATGTTCACTTCCTTAATAAACCCCATAGTTGTATTATCTGTGAGGTCTGTGTGGCCATTACAATGGATTATTGAATTTAGCAAAGAAGTAAGAATGCTGTGGCAGGGACAGTTGGCGTCAGAAGAGGATAAAGAAAGTTGATCAGTGGAGGCAAGCCTGACCTCTGCCCTAGACTGATTTTGAGTTTGATTCTCCTCTCTCCTTGTGAAGTCAGAGAACGTCAGACATGGTGACCTTCGTGCCGTGGTTGTACTTCCTCTTAAATATTGACTAATTCTTTTTGGTACAGTGATTCTGTGTATTCCTTTTATCTTCTTTTGCTGTTTCCTGTGTTGTTCAATACTTTGCCCATGGGATACTTCAATTACTGCAACCGAGGCTTGAATTTTCCCATCAGATTTTTCAACTTGAGAAATGCTGAGCATGTTCTTCTCTTTTGGTTTTCTAACTCCAGGTTTTTGCGTGTTTCTTTGTAATACTTTACTTTGTCTTCTTGAGCTGACCTTTGATATTTCTGTTCAGCACTTTTACTTCATCATTTCTTCTAGTTGCCTTAGAGACTTCAATTTGTCATTCCTGGCATGTAAGCCATATTATTGTCTGATTCAAAATGGGCAATATCAGTCCATTTTAGTTCACTAATATCTAGCATATCAATTTTATGTGTTCCATTTCATTTTTCATGACTTTCAGTTTTCCTAGATTCAGATTACATATATCCCACATTCTGATTCTTAACGGAGGGTTACAACTGTTTCTTCTGATTTCAAATTGTGCCACATTAACAAATAAAAGTCCCACAAACTTTGTTCTGTCCACATCATTAAGGTCAACTTTACCGGGAAGAGTCAACTCCTCCCCAGTCGTGTTTTGAAAGCCTTCCAACCTGATGGATCTATTTTCCAGCACTATCAAATAATGTTCTTTTGCTATTCAGTGGCTAACCGTTCAGAAGTGTCTACCTCTCCTTCTTCTTAGCTGTGTTAGTCTGGACGCTCCTCTACAACTGGTCAACCATGGAAGAACTTGCTGCTATTTAAAATACTGGTGGCACATCTTCCAGCAACACACGAGCCACCGTAGTATGACAAACTAACAGAGTGGTGGAGTTATAATTTGCATACTGTGAATGTCATCTATTTTTAGTGTATAGGTCTGAGAGTTTTAGCAAATATATTCAATTGTGTTAATATCACCACAATCAAATGTTGCCAAACCTAAGTGAGTTGTATTGACATTTCTTTGAATAGATCCCCATTTCTCTCTGGTATCATTTTCCTAATGCCTGAAACATTTCCTTTAACATTGCTTTTAGTACATGTCTACTGTCAATTAGTTCTCTCAGCAAGTTTTTCATTGATTCTTTTAAGTCAACTAGTCAATCTAATTGTTTTGCTTTTGAAAATAACCCTCAATGTTTTCTCTGAAGTGTTTTTATTAGTTTTTCTCTTTTTTATTTTCAGGCAATTTTGCTATGATGTGTCTAAATGTGATTTTCATTATGTTTGGCTTGCTTGAGGATAGTGTTTCTGTTGTTTTTAGGTGTCATCAAGTTGATTCTGACTCATAATGACTCTATGCAGAACAGAACACTGCCTGATCCTGTGCCATTCGCAAAATTGTAACATTTGAGCCCATTGTCGCTGTCACTGTATTAGTACAACTCACTGGGGTCCTTCTCTTTTTCGCTGACCCTTCACTTTTTCAAGTATGATGTCCTTCTCTAGGAACAGGTCCCTCCTAAAAATGTGTCCAAAGTACTATAGACAAAGTTTTACCATCCTCACTTCAAAGGAGCATTCTGGCTGCACTTCTTCCAAGACAGATTCGTTTTTCTTCTGGCAGTCCATTGTACTTTCAATATTCTTTGCCAACACCATAATTCAAATGCAGCAATTCTTCTCCAGTCTTCTTTATTCACTAATAATTTGAGATCCATTTAATCCAGAGACAGTATTTACTTTGTTTCTCAGCCACTCAGATGGTTTTAAGATGTAATGCAAATGTGTTTTATATTTCCAGTTTACCATTACTGTTAGAATTCAGAATTGGTCATCTCAATCCAAAGCATGGGAATGGGTTGTCTTAGTGAACTCTATACTCCAATTTTCATCATTTACTCAAAATTCTGCTCTGCCTCTCAGGAATCACTGAATACTTCTAAGCTAAAAACCTCTAAGTGGCAGCCTAACCTTTCTATGTTTCTGGCTCTTTCTGGATCTTGGATAGGTCATCATTTACTCCTCGTGTATTCTATGATGTCTTCTAGGACATTCTAGCTTTACCATTTACTCTCATTGCTTATTTTAAGAAAAATAGTTAATTTCTCACCCACCACATTGAATGAGGGTATATACTAAAATATCTTGCTCTTATGATACCACCACCCCCCATGTATGTTTTCTGTTATTGTTGTTAAGTGCCGCTGATAGTCAGCTCCGGCTCATAGCAACCCTGTATAGGGTTTCTGAGGAGCAGCTGGTGAGTTTGAACTGCGGTAGTTCAAACTGACCTTGTAGTTCAGTGATTGTCCTACAGTGACACATCAGGACTCCTATATACATTTCTCTAAAAGATGACTATTCCACTGAGAGACTCTCAGAACAGTACATGGATGTCAAACAAAAGCATTCCTCTAAAATCTTCTGACAAAACAAGACCTTGCTAAACTATGAGTCTGACCTACTAACCTTTAGAACTGTGAAACAATACATTCTTGTTCTTACAAGCTACTCAATTTGCGATACTTTGTTAAGGCAGCCCTAGGAAACTAATACATATGTATAAATTTAGTACTTATATTATATTTATAGGAGTCCTGGTTGTGGAGCTGTAGGATAATCAGTGGATTGTTAACACAAGGTTGGTGGTTCAACCCCACCAGTCACTCCATGGAAACCCTATACAAAACTGACTCAACAGCACTTAACAACAACATTACATAGGTAAAATGATATTTCATAGGAACTCAATGAAGTGAGTCTATGATGATGATGATAATGATGATGATGATGACAATGACATGATTTATAATTCAGTCGACTTTCCCCCTTCAGTTACAAAATGCTCTAACCCAGTTAAATACATATATTTTGAGAGAATGCAGATGTAACTCTCATAGGGAAATATGAGGTACAAGTGTGATCTGTACTCCAAATTCTGCCTTTCTGTAGACTGTATTTGTAGCCTCAGCATCAGGCAAGAGCCTTCCTGTAATTGATTGTCCACAGGCTACACCTTATAATGTCAAACAATTAATGACCTTTTCTGTGAGCCCTTTTCTTGTTAACGAACCCTGGTCATTTTCCAGTGGAAAATGGAGCTGCTGGCTTCCCTGACTCCTGTTTATAGCCTAATGAATTAAAAGAGAACTAAAGTAATTACCAAATTCCATACCGATGAAACACAGGTGGAGGACTGAAAGCAAGTAATCCATTTGAGTCCAGTGGGACCAGTGCAAGGAAAGAAAATTGAAAAAGGAGAAAGATGCAGAGATGGAACTAACAGAAGACACCACATTTAAATAGGAGCAGCCTTAGTGAGAATGTGTCACCTCAGAGCCAACAAGGTGTCAGCAGATGGGAAGCACCTGTTTCCATCTTGAAAGATTTACAAAGCAAAATCAAGTACCAGAGCCTAGTATGGAAACAGGAAAGCCCAAAGCAGACTCCTCAGCTACACTTCAGCAAAGTCTTGGTTCCCAAAATAACAGGTGTTGTTCAGACAGAGCATACCTAACATCCCCCACCCCTCCCAATCTTCTCAGGGGATTTTACAGCTCTGTTTCTTTGCTCATTCTTAGAGCAATTGATTTTCACACAAACACTCAACTCTTCCATTTAAATTAAGTCAAGTTGTTTGGATGTAAAGAACATCTGGGATTGGAATAGCCCAACTTTCTGGGGTCTACTTTGCAAGAGGATGATAATTTTAATTCAATGATGAATTCACTAGAGTTTTGTTTGGACAATGGAGAGAAGAAACCTAACAGATCCTTTTCCTATTGTTAATGGTGTGGCCTTGGTGCTCTGGGAACAATGAAACCACAGGAAAATGTGATCAATATGCAACACCAGTCAAACTCAGCCCACAGTACAGAGTGCAAATATTTACTGATTATGGACTTCCAAGGAGGGCTTCTGGGGAAGGAGAGACCTCTAACAGAGGCTGTTAACTGATCACTCAGAACTCTCTCTTCCTCCCAAATTTATTTTTGTTAATCACCATCTTGTATCAGGGAAAGCACTATGGAAGCCACAATGATATGGGTAAGAGCCTCACTCGCTAAGACTCTATTGTAGAATTACTGATCCTGGGGCTGTGTGCAAACATGAGGGGAAAAGGTTATGCAAGAAGGATTCCATTTCAATCTCTAGTGTATGATGTTACAGGTTATGCTTTTTGAATCAAGTAAAATGTCAATAGTCATTTAAGGAGCGTAGAAGCTGAAACACACTAATAAATAACAAACAGCCCAAATCAGAGCAAGGCTGCAATATTCATGCCTAAGTTTGTAACTTCTTTCAGTCCAACTGTTTTTATTGTTGTTAAGTATCATTACATCGGTTCCAACTCATAACGACTCTGTATTAGGTTTCTGAGGAGCAACTGGTGGATTTGAATGATCAACCTTGCAGTTAGAAGTCCAGTGCTTAGCTTACAATACCACATCAGGACTCCTCAGTTCACCTAGGCCTTTGTTAATAACTCTATAGTTTCAACAAAGGCTTTCCTACCTCTCTCCATCCCCGTCCCCATCTCCACACGCCCTACTCTGCAGAAACATGGCACCTCTCGCAAATCTTGGGATCTCATTAGTCTCCTAAGAGGTTTAAAAATTGCTCTTTGAGGAGGCATGCTGCTCCTTGTTTTTTCAAGTTTCTGCTGAATCACAAAGTTTAATGCTGTGAACTAACAAAAAAATATGTGGAGGTGGTAGGTGGGCCTTCAGGCTCTGCTGATATTCCCAGGGTGCTCCCAGGAACACATTAGAAAGTTAGCAATGGGAAAAATGGATGTAATTTTTGGTAGCTTTAGGAGTGCTCCAGGAGGAAAGCTTCAAGCCTCCAGATCATTTCAACTCCAGGAAAAGATGGGAAGGAATCAACCTGACCTGAGTGTGCTACTTTTCTCCTGTCAATCCCTCCCATGTCCCCAAAATTGCCCCTCCTCGTATTTTCAAACATGATTCCACTGGAGAATTGAATGAGTGATAGTGGTTATTATGTGATTCTTTTGATAAGACATTAAGGGAATTACTTTGGGGGGGGGGAGGTCCTAACCTTTTCACTTTTAATTTCAACTTTCACTTTTAACTTCATTAGGTGGTGGAGAAATATTGTTGATCAGGTTGTGAGGAATGGAGATAGTAAATCAATTGTTCATTCAACCAATAAAAGTTACACTCAGGGAGTCCTGGTGTGGTACTGTAGGATAAGCACTGAAATGCTATGCTAAACCAACCACTTGTCTGTCAACTTGTCACACTGTGGTGGCTTGCATGTTGCTGTGATGCTGGAAGATTTGTCACCAGTATTTTGAACACTAGCAGGGTCACCCATGGTGAAGAGGTTTCAGCTGAGGCAACAAGGTGACCTATGACTTCTTCATTGCAAACACCTTTTTTAAACAACAGAAGAGATGACTATACACATGGACCTCACCAGATGGAAAAGACAGAAATCAAATTGACTACATCTGTGGAAAGAGATGGTGAAAAAGCTTCATAGCATCAAGCCAAAACTGGACCAGGGACAAAATGTGGAACAGACCATCAGTTCCTCATATGCAAGCTCAGGCTGAACCTGAGGAAAATGAAAACAAATCCACAAGAGCTGAACTATGACCTTGAATAAATCCCACCTGAATTTAGAAATCATCTCAAGAACAGATTTGATGCATTAGACACTAATGACCAAAGAAGAGAAGAATTGTGGGGTGACATCAAGATCCTCATACATGAAGAAAGAAAAGGTCATTAAGAAGACAGGAGAGAAAGAAAAGACCAAAATGATGTCAGAAGAGACTCTGAAGCTTGCTATCCAGAGTAGAGGTGCTAAAACAAATGGGGAAAATGAGGAGGTAAAACAGCTGAACAGAAAATTTCAAAGTGCAGCTTGAGAAGACAAAGTCAAGTATCATAGTGAAATGTGCAAAGACCTAGAGTTAGAAAACCAAAAGGGAAGAACATGCCCAGCTTTTCTCAAGCTGACAGAACTGAGGAAAATAAGTCAAGCCTCAACTTACAATATTCAAGGATTCTTTGGCAAAATACTGAATGATGCAGAAAGCATCAAAAGAAGATGGAAAGGCTACACAGAGTTACTGTACCAAAAGGAAATGGTCAATATTCAACCATTTCAAGAGGTAGCATATGATCAAGAGCCAATGATCCTGAAGGAAGAAGTCCAGGATACACTGAAAGCATTGGCAAAAAACAAGAGTCCAGCAAATGACGGAATACAAATTGAAATCTTTCAACAAACTGATGCAGCACTGGAGGCACTCATTCCTCAATATCAAGAACTTTAGAAGACAGCTACTTGGCAAACTGATGGGAAGAAATCCGTATTTGTGCCCATTCCAGAGAGGTGACCAAATGGAATGCAGAAATAATCAGAGAATATCATTAATATCACATTTAAGTAAAATTTTGGTGAAGATATTTCCAAAACAGCTCCAACAGTACTTTGACAGGAATTTGCATGAGGATAAAGCCAGATTCAGAAGAAGGCATGGTGTGTGATGTCATTGCTGACGTCAGCTGGATCTTGGATGAAAATAGAGAGATACCAGAAAGATGTTTGCATGTGCTTTATTAACTATGCAAAGACTTTTGACTTTTTTTAATTGACTATGCAAAGACTTACATGGATCATGACAAGGTATGGATGACATTGTGGAGAATGAATATTCTGCAACACTTAATTGTGCTCATGAGGAACCTGTACATAGAACAAGAAGCAGTCGTTCAAACAGAAAAAGGGGACACTGAATGGTTTTAAATCATGAAAGGTGTGTGCCAGAGTTGTATTCTTTCACCATACTTATTCAGTCTGTATGCTGAGCAAATAATCTAAGAATCTGGAATATATGAAGAAGAACGTGGCATCAGAATACAAGGAAGACTCATCAGATCACATGATAAGGAATGATTACATCATTACATATCTTCCAAATCACTGAGAATCATGGCACAACCAAGCTGATACATACTTGGGGCCTAAACACAATTCAATCTATGCATGTGCACATGTGAGTGTGTGTGTTTATGAAATTTGATTTCATTTTGGAGACCTTCTACAAGAGGCAGAGTTAATGTTTTCTAGAAATATAACTTGGTGTCCTGCTTTAAATTTACCTTTTCTTTTATTATGATTTCCTCCTGCTATCTCCAAGTCTTTTTAAGTTTTCAGAAACACCACTGTTTGCTGTTGGTTATATGTGGGGAAGTTAAGAGGGCAGTGGAAAACGTTAGCTGGGAGAAAGGATAAGGAGACAGCAAGAATGGTGCAGATATTGCTCAGTCATTAAGAGAAATTAAGTCCTTGAAAACATTATGCTGAGTAAATTAAGTCAGTCACAATATATTGTATGATCCCACTTAGATTGAAGTTATCAAGGACGTCATTCTTTGTGGATTAACTATCAACACTCATGGAAGCAGCAGTCAAGAAATTAAACAATGTATTGCATTAGGCAAATCTGCTGCACAAGACCTTTTTAAAGTGTTGAAGTGCAAAGATGTCAGCTTTAGGACTAAGGTGTGCCTGACCCAAGCAATAACCTCGTATGCATGCAAAAGCTGGACAGTGAATAAAGAAGACTGTAAAAGAATTGATGCTTTTGTGTTATGATGTTGGAGGAGGATATTGAAAGTGCCATGGCTGCCAAAAAAACCAACAGATCTGTGTTGGAAGAAGTGCAGCCAGAGTGCTCCTTGGAGGCCAGGATGGACAAACTTTATTTCTCATACTTTGGACATATTGTCAGGAGGGACCAGTTACTGGAGAAGGATATCATGTGTGTTAAGGTGAAGGGACAGACAAAAAGAGGAAGACCCCCAGCGAAATGGATTGGCAAAGTGGCAGCAGCATCAATGGGCTCAAGTGTGGCAACAATTGTGAGGTTGGCCCAGGATCGGGCAGCCTTTTGTTCAGTTGTGCATAGGATCACAATGAGTCAGTACAGACTTGATGGCTCCTAACAACAACAACATATGAAATATCTAAAATAGGTGCTGTCTATGTATATGTATGGTGTTGTTGTTAAGTGCTGTTAAGTCAGTTCCTACTCATAGGACTCCATATAGGGTTCTTGAGGAGAGGCTGGTGAGTTTGAACTGCCGACCTTGTAGTTCAAACCGACTTTGTGGTCTGGTGCTTACCCTACAGTGCCACACCAGGACTCCATGTATATGTATAGAGACCACACTTTTTGTAATTACCAGAGGTGAGAGGGAGGGGGGACAGTGAAGTTCTTCTTTAGGAGACATTGAGTTTCTGCCAAGGGTAATGGAAAAATTTGGAAATGGTGTTAGTTGTACAACATGAAACACATAATGCTGCTAACTGCATATGTGAAAATGTTGAAATAACATGTTTTGCTATATATCTTTTTACAACAATAATTTTTTTTTTTAAATCCTGCAAGGTCTGAAGTGAGACAGCTAGCTAAGGAGATGATGGCAGCAGCCAGTTCATGTACCTCCACATTAACAAGATTAATCTAGAACATGGGGCTCTTGACGTGAGTGTTCCTTTTACAAAACTTCACTATCTCATTGTAAAAGATTAAGAAAAAGTACCCACACTTAAAAGGGAAAAAGAATCTTTGCTGGTTACCAGGGTGTATGGGGTCGGGTGAGGGGAGGGAGTGGAAAGTGGAGCACAGGGTAAGGAATAGACACAGGATAGTTTGGATGCTGGAGGGGGGTGGCAATACACAAGAAGAGGGAGGTGAATGAAAGAACAAGGTGGATGGGAGAAGAGTTAGGCAGGTTTGCATGGGCTAAGTGGGACAGAGGTAAATAATAATGTATGGGTAACCTTGGAACAATGGGCTCTGGGATACTGGGATTGAAGCATGGTTTGAATGAGTAAAAGAGGAGAAATAATGTTAAGATGCTTAGCTGTCTTTTGAATCTTGGTTTCCCTTGCCTACTGTTGTAAAATAGACACTTGAGGGGGAGAGAAAGGAATAGCCAGAAACATCACTATAGACTAGTAGGAAAAATCAAAAACAATATCTGCAATCTGATTGACTGCTACAAGAACAAGTAAGCTGTTTGCCTGGGAGTCATCAAGGCAAGCGGTCGGGTCCCCTCAGCACAAACCCCCTTCCAAGACGAAGACTCAAGGGGAATACATAAGCAGGCATGTTGTCTTGCTGGTGACCATGTTGGTCACCGATAAGGGGAAGTGGGGGGAAAACAGCAAGGAAGTTGTGAGCTAAGTCCAACCAAGTTCAATAGACTCCTGGGAACCGTGGTGGAGACCTGGTTGGCCAGCAGTATGGCAAGACCTGGGGACTCCTGGGTCCAGAGAAAGGGACATGGCCACAGAGGACTAGAGTGGAGAGTGAAGCATCAGCTGATATGAAGTGAGGGGAGATGCACATGAACACCCATACTAGCAGATAGTACCCACTTGACCTGGCTTCAATGGCTGGATGATCAGAACTTGACTAGAAGAAGAAAGAAGAGGAAAAAAAGAGTAATCCACTACAATTTGATGAACTTGACCTATACTTATGGATGTAGAAGCTCAAAAGAGGGAACAAGTCTTTACAGCGAGGATCACTCCCAGCCCCTCAGTACACAGGGTCAACAGGGATGGGCAACTTAGACATTGGCTACACAAAATGAGGATGGCTACAAAGGCAAGAAGTGACTGGCTTATAAGCTTTCAAGAAAGAGCCTAGTTCCAGAAGGTGTGTGGGAAGGTAGAATCTCCACTGAGTGGTTTCCAATCTGTCTGGATGGGGCTCAAGAAAGGAGATGGGGATAAGACTCTTGTGGTTCAATAGTGAATAATTGCTATCAGGACTGACTGTGAGTGTTGGAAATATTAAAATAGACATTTTGTAACAA
>NW_006408831.1:904450-904972 GCF_000296735.1 Chrysochloris asiatica
AGAAAGAAAGAAAGAAAGAAAGAAAGAAAGAAAGAAAGAAAGAAAGAAAAAAGAAAGGTGGAAGGAATACACAGTCACTGTACCAAAAAGGATTGGTCAATACTCTATTCAAGAGGTAGCATATAATCTAAAATCAATGGTATTGAAGGAAGAAGTCCAAGCTGAATTGAAGATATTGCTGAAAACCAAGGCTCCAAGAACTTATGAAATACAAATTGAAATGTTTCAATCAACTGATGCAATCGTGAAAGCAATCACTTGTCTATGCCAAGAAATTTGGAAGATAGCTACCTGGCCAACTGATTGAAACAGATCCGTATGTGTGTTCATTCTAAAGAAAGTTGGCCCAAAGAATTAAAAAAAATTACTATCACATGCAACTATCTCATTAACAACCTGCAATATGCAGATGATACAACCTTGATCGCTGAAAGTGATGAGGACTCGAAACATTTACTTATGAAGATTAAAGAGCACAGCCTTCGATATGGATTACATCTCAATGTTAAGAAAACAAAAATC
>NW_006408831.1:905622-909961 GCF_000296735.1 Chrysochloris asiatica
ATGGCACCTGACAACAACAACAACAATCACATGCAAGTACATTTATTTTGTTCTATTTTTAAAAACTTTTTAATGTGAGTTGAGTGAAGGTTTGCAGAGCAGATCATCAGTCCCACATTCAACAAATTATATATTTCATGTCATTATGATTGTAATTCACTCCATGTACCATCAGTTAATAGTTCTTACTTCTATTCACTTAAATCTTTTCCCTCTTCCCACCCCCTCCTGCCCTGTAACCATCATATTGTTGTTGTTGTTGTTAGGTGCCATCGAGTCAGTACCAACCCATAGCGACCTTATGCACAGCAGAACAAAACACTGAATGATCCTGGGCCAACCTCACAGAATGTTTCATTTAGCAACAAAATCCTTTCTTAAGTTTTTACAACAGTGGTTTCATGCAATATTTGTCATTTGTGATTGACTTATTTCACGCAGCATAATGTCATTCAGGTTCATCCAAGTTGTGAAGTGTTTTACAGATTCTTCATCATTCTTCAATGTTGAGTAATATTCCATTATGTGTATGTACCAAAGTTTGTTTAACCATTCTTCTGTTGATGGGCATTTAGGCTGGCTCCATAATTTTTCTATTGTAAATAGTGCTGCAATGAGCATGGGTGTGCATATATCTATTCCTGTCATAGCTCTTATTTCTTGAGGACATAAAGCAATTAGAAGAATTGCTGGGTCATATGGTATATCACTTTCCAACTTTTTGCAAATGCGTCATACTCTTTCCCACAGTGGTTGTAACATTTTACAGTTCCACCAGCAGTGTAAGAGGATCCTAGTCTCTCCACACCCTCACTAGCATTGTTGTTTTCTGGATTTTTTTGGAATTTAGCTACTAATGCTAGAGTAAGATGATATCTCATTGTTTTGATTTGCATCTCTCTAGGAGTCTTGGAAGTATTGATGCTTTTGAGTTATGGT
Source organism: Chrysochloris asiatica (assembly GCF_000296735.1). Classification (NCBI taxonomy): domain Eukaryota; kingdom Metazoa; phylum Chordata; class Mammalia; order Afrosoricida; family Chrysochloridae; genus Chrysochloris; species Chrysochloris asiatica. Next base: position 906,562 of record NW_006408831.1, read on the forward strand.
GTTGGAGGAGAATATTGAAAGTGCCATGGGTTGCCAAAAGAATGAACAAATCTGTGTTGAAAGAAGTGCAGCCAGAGTGCTCCTTGGAGGCCAGGATGGCCAAACTTCGCCTCTCATACTTTGGACATATTGTCAGGAGGGACCAGTCCCTGGTGAAGAATATCATGTTTGGTAGGGTGGATGGTCAATGAAAAAGAGGAAGACCCCCAGTGAGATGGACTGACAAAGTGGCAGCATCAATGGGCTCAAGCATGGCAATGATAGTGAGGTTGGCCCAGGATCTGGCGGTGTTTCATTCTGCTGTGCCTAGGGTCGCTATGAGTTGGTACCGACTCGATGGCACCTAACAACAACAAAGGAATCTTGGTGTGGCACTGAAGGATAATGCGCTGGACTGAAAGGTCAGTTTAAACTGCAGGGTTGGTGGTTCAAAATCACCAGCTGCTCCTTGGAAATCCTGTAGAGTAACTATGAGTTGGAAATGACTCGATGGCACTTAACAATAACAACAAATCATTAATGAGCATAAGCATTTATTCATGTTTGTTGACTGACGTAATGTCTTCTTTGGTGAAGTGTCTGTTTATATCCTCTGCCCATTTGTTAATTGGATTATTTGTCTTTTTCTTGCTGAGGCGTTGAACTGCTCTATAAATTTTGGCTAGTAGTCTTTTGTCTGATATATGGTTGCCAAACATTTTCCCCAAGTCTATGGGTTCTCTTTTTACTCTTTTGGTGAAACCCTTTGATGCACATAAGTGTCTAATTTTTAGGAGGTCCCAATCATCTATTTTTTCTTCTGTTTGTATGCTTTCAGTTACATTTGATAGTGTATTTATGCCACGTAAAAGAGCTCCTAAGTTTGTCCCTATTTTTTTCATTGATATGTGTAGTTCTAGGTTTTACATTTAGGTCTTTAATACATGTTGAGCTCATTTTTGTATATGGTGTGAGAAATGGGTATTGTTTCACTTTTATGCAAATGAATTTCCAATTTTGCAAACACCTTTTGTTGAAGAGACTATCTCTTTCCCATCTAATGCATGGATTTACTTCTGGGTTCTCAATTCTGTTCCTTTGATTGATGTGTCTGTCATTGTACCAGTACAAGGTTGCTTTGACTACAGTGGCTGTATAGTAGGTTTTGAGTTTGGGAAGCAAGAGCTCTCTTTATTAATATAAAGGGATCTGACTGATTTTTTTATGTTGATCTTGTACCCTGCTATTTTGCCAAATCTATCGACAAGTTCCAATAATTTTCTTGAAAATCTGAGATTTTCTAATTATAGAATGATATCATCTGCAAATAGAGTTTTACTTCTTTGCCAATTTAGATGTCTTTAATGTCCTTTCTTGCCTTACAGCTCTGGCTAAGTCTTACAGCATAATAGTGAATAGGAGTGATGATAAAGGGCATCTTTGTCTGGTTCCTGCTCTCGAGGGGAATGACTTCAGTTTCTCACCATTGAGAATAATGTTGGCTGTTTGTTTTTTATATATGCCCTTAATTGTGTTTAGGGATTTCCTTTCTGTTCCTATTTTGTTGAGTGTTTTTATCAGGAATGACTGTTGGATTTTGTCAAATGCCTTTTCTGTATCAATTAACAAGATGATATGTTTTTGTTTTTGTTTTTTAATGTGGTGGGTTATGTTGATTGTTTTTCTAATCTTGAACCATCCCTGCATACCTGGTATGAATCCCACTTGATGAGTTTTGGTTTTGTTTTTTGATATATTGCTGGGTTCTATTTGCTAGGATTTTGTTAAGAATTTTTGCATTTATGTTCATGAGGAATATTTGGCTATAATATTCTTTCTGAATGCCTGGTTTTGGTATCAGAGTTATGCTTGCTTCATAAAATGAATTCAGAAGTTTTGCATCTTTTTCTGTATTGTTGAATAGCTTGAATTGAATTGGTGTCAGCTAGCTCTGGTAGCGTAGTGGTTAAGAGTTGGGCTGCTAACCTTAAAGCCATCAGTTCAAAACTTCCAGCCATTCTGCAGGAGAATGATAAGGCTCTCTGCTCCTTTAAAAATTTACAACCTCGGAAACCCTATTCAGGGTTGCTATGAGTCAGAACCGACTCTATGGCTCTTAACAACAATAACAGCAACATTCTCTGTTTGGTAGCGTTCACCAGTAAAGCCATCTCAGCCTCAATGTTTCTTGGTGGTGGTGGTGTGCCATGGAGTCAGTTTCAAATCATAGCGACCCTGCATGAGGTTTCTGAGGCTGTAAATCTTTATGTGAACTGAAAAACCTCAACTTTCTCCAGTGGAATGGCTGGTAGTTTTGAACTGCTGGACTAACTGCTGGTTAGCAGCTGGACTCATAACCACTACACTACCAGACATCCAACTGTTCTTAGTTGAGAGTTTTTAATGGCTTGATCAATTTCCTCTCTTCTTATAGGCCTGTTCAAGTTTTCTACTTCAGCCAGTGCTAGTTTTGGTGAATTGTGTGTTTCTAGAAATTTGTCCATTACTTCTAAGTTTTCAAATTTGTTGGAGTACAATTCACCATAGCATTCTGTTATCCTCTTTATTTCCATTGATTCTGTCATGATGTCACCCATATAATTTCTTATTCATGTTATTTGTATCTTCTTCTCTTTTGTTATGTATGCTAACTATTGATTTTATTAATCCTTTCAACTAACCAACTTCTTGTCTTGTAGATTCTTTCTACTGTTTTTCTATTTCATTTGTTTCTACTCTAACCTTTATTATTTCTTTTCTCCTGGTGGTAGTAGGCTTACTTTGCAGGTCTTTTTCTAATTGTTGGAGATGTTTGGTTAAGGTGTTGATTTGGATTCTTTCTTCTTTTTGGATGTGTGCATTTATTGCTATAAATTGCCCTCTAAATGTAGCTTTTGCTGTCTCCCAAAGGTTTTGGTAAGTTTTGTTTTCATTATTGGATTCAAGAATTTTTTTTTTAATTTCAGATTTTATTTGAATTATTACCTAGGAGCTTTTAAGTAAGCTGTTGTTTAATTTCCATGCATTTGATTTTTTTTCCCCTCGATCTTCCTACTGTTGATTTCTAATTTCACAGCATTATGATCTGAAAAGATGTTTTGTTGTATTTTGATGCTTTAAAATGTATCAAGGTTTGCATTGTTGGCTAACATATGGTCTATTCTGAAGGATGTTCCATGTGCACTGAAAGAGAACATCTATTGTGATATTTTTGAGTTGAGTGCTCTGTATATGTCTATGAGGTCAAGTTGGTTGATTGTGGAGGTCAAGTTGGTTGATTGTGTTGTTTAGTTCTTCTGTGTCTTGATTGAATTTCTTTCTAGTTGTTCTGACCTTGATCAAAAATGGTGTATTAAAATCTGCTATTACTGTGAAGAGGACTTGAAACATTTACTTATGAAGATCAAAGAGCACAGCCTTC
>NW_006408831.1:912084-913402 GCF_000296735.1 Chrysochloris asiatica
GAGCTCAACTAGAACAAGAAAGAAGAGAAAAAAAAGAGTAATCTGATACAATTTGATGAACTTGACCTACACCTATGGATGCAGTAGCTCAAAGGAGGGAACAAATCTTTACAGTGAGGATCATTCCCAACTCCTCCATACACAATAGAAAGGGATGGGCAACTTGGAAATTGACTACCCAATATGGGGGGCTACAAAGGCAAGAAGCTTGGCTTACAAGCTTTCAAGGGGGAGCCTAGATCCAGAGGGTGCAGAGGAAGATAGAATCTCCACTGAGTAGTATCCAATCTGTCTGGGCGGGGCTGATGAAAGGAGATGGGGATAGGTCCCCTGTGGTACAATGGTCGGTAATTGTTATCAAGACTGACTGCAAGGGCTGGAAATGTAAAGGTGGACGTTTTGCAGCAAAACAAGGGGAGTGATTGACTTTGCAGTCCAGGAGCGGAGGTCCCTGGAACCCTCAAGGGAGAAGAGCCGAGTGGGAGACCTTACCCAGAAAAGCAGTGACGCCAGGGATGAAGACAGAGACGATGAGACGACATGGAGAGATGCAGTGGCCAGGGACTCTAGACCTAGAGAGGGAGAAGGGCTGTGTGCTAAAGACCAGGGGGCTTGCAGGGTATATATACCCTTTTGTTGGTGGATGATGCATGGAGGGGATTGTAACCATGGCAATGAAACAATATATAATAGGATGAATGTAAAGCTAATGTAAGCTATCACATAATTCATAATAAAAGATTTTTTTAAGTGAATAATTGTTATCATGACTAATTGCAACTGTCACAAATGTAAAGGTAGAAGTTTTGTAACAAAAACAGGGGAGTGGTTAATCTTAAAGTCCAGAAATGGAGGACCCAAGGAGCTCTGGTAACGTAGTGGTTATGAATCGGGCTGCGAACCCTAAGGTCAGCGGTTCAAAACTACCAGCCGCTCCGCGGGAGAAAGATGAGGCTTTCTACTCCTGTAAGAGTTTACACCCTCGGAAACCCTGTACAGGGTCGCTATGAGTCGGAACCGACTCGACGGCACTTAACAACAACAACAGGACCATCAAAGGAGCTCTGGTAGCGTAGTGGTTATGAATTGGACTGCAAACTTCACGGTCAGCAGCTTGAAACTACCAGTTGGAAAGACCATCAAGGGAGAATTACACAAGCAGAATGCGGGACCTTATCCAGAGAAACAGAGACACCAGAGATGGAGGCAGAGATGGGGAGATAGAGAGAGGGAGCAACTGAGGACTCCAGATTCATGGGAAGAGAGGGACTAAGAGCTGGTGGCCAACAGGCAGACTTGCAGAATGTGCCCTGTGGAA
>NW_006408831.1:913502-920377 GCF_000296735.1 Chrysochloris asiatica
TCTTTCTTCAATTTTATTAGAGTCTGATTTATGTATTTTGAGGCTCTTTCATTGGAGGCATACATATTTATTATGGTTATGTCCTTTTTGCTCAATTTGACCCCTTAATCATAATATAATGTCCTTCTTTGTCACTTATGCTGTTTTATTCCTTAAAGTATACTTTATCAGAGATTAAAGTCACCACTCCTGCTAATTTTTATTGCCATTAGCTTGATATATTTTTTCCATCTTTGTTTTTAAGACTATTTCTATCTTTGTGTGTAAGATGTGTCTCTTGTAGACAGCATATTGAAGGGTCCTGTTTTCTTATCCATTCTGCTACTGTCTGTCTCTTGACTGGTGCATTTAATCCATTGACATTCTGTGTAATTAAGAGGCATGAATTGATTGCTGTCATTTTGTGATGCTGCTGGTTTCTTTGTTCCACATAATTTCCTACACTAAATTCATTTTGTTTGTAGGTTTTCTTTCCATTTTCTTCATTTCTGTTGTGTTGATGTCTACTAACTCTTTCTAATTTTCTTTTTTATTTTGATGTGAAGGTTATTCATTTCTTTTAGGTTTCCTTGCAATTTATTAATTTCCCCCCACTTAAAACAGTGTGTTTTATCTTGAAATCTACTTTGACTTCCTTGTCATTTGGAAGTTCTGTATCTGCACTATTCTATCTTTCTGCTTTGTAGTTGACTTCATTGTAAATTGATATCTCTAGTTGCCTATATTCATTCTTGTAGGTTGGTTTTACTTTAAATAAAACTGATGCAGCACTGGAGGCACTCATCATCTCTGCTAAGAAGTTTGGAAGACAGCTACCTGGTCAACTGATTGAAAAAGATTCATATTTGTGTACATTCCAAAGAGAGGTGACCCATCAGAATGAGGAAATTATCAAACAATATCATGAATATCACATGTAAGTAAAATTTTGCTAAAATAATTCAAAAATGGCTGCAAAAGTGCATTGGCAGGGAACTACTTGATGTTTAAGCTGAATTCAGAAGAGGTTATGGCATGAGGAACACATTACTGATGTCAGATAGATCTTGGCTGAAAGCAGAGAATACAAGACAGTTTACCTGTGCTTTATTGACTACACAAAGGCTTTCAACTGTGTGAATCATGACAAGCTATGCACAACATTATAGAGAATGAGAGTTCTAGAACACTTAATAGTGCTCATGAGGAACTTGCACATAGACCTGGTGGTGGTGGTGGTTATGTGCAGTGGAGTCAGTTCCGACTCATAGCGGCCCTGTACAGGATTTCTGAGGCTGTACATCTTTACAGGAGTAGAAACCTTCATCTTTCTCCCGCAGAACAACTGGGAGTTTCGAACTGCTGACCTTAAGGCTCACAGTCAGATTCGTAACCACTATGCTACCAGAGCTCCTTGTACATAGACCTAGAGGCAGCCATTTCAATAAAACAAGGGGACATTGAATGGTTTTAAATCAGGAAAGATGTGTTCCAGGGTTGTATTCTTTCACCATACTTATTCAATCTGTATGCTGAGAAAATAATTCAATAAGCTGCATTATATATGAAGAAGAATGTGGTATCAGGATTGGAGGAAGAACAACGTTCAATATACAGATGATAAAGCCTTGCTTGCGGAAAACAAAGAGGACTTAAAATACGAATGAAGATTAAAGACCACAGCCTTTGATAAGGGTTGCATCCCAATGTAAAGAAAACAAAAATCCTCAAAGTACTTTACATTTACCTTTGAGATGTAGAGAGATAGATAGATACCCCCACCACAGAATCACTCAAGGTGATTCTGACGCCTAGCAGCTCTGTATAGGATTTCTGAGACTGCAAATCTTTATGGGCATGGACAGCCTCATCTTTCTCCCAGAGTAGTTGGTTGGTTTGAACCACTGACCTTGCTGCTAGCAGCCCAGTGTTGACTACCTGCCAAGTGGGCAGTTCAAACCCACCAGCAGCTTTATGAGAGAAATATGAGGCTTTCTGATCCTGTAAAAAAATTTACAGTCTCAGAAATCCTATTAGAGTTGCTATGAGTCTTAATCGACTTGAGGACAATGACAGTTTCAAAAGTTCATGGAAATTTTCCATTATCTTTTAATTTCACTTTTTCATGAACTTTTCTAAGACCCTTCATCTATATATTTTTTTAATAGACTATTTTTTTGTTGTTGTTTTAAATAGATTGAATTTTTTTTTAAATGTTTAAATTATTTTCTAAGGAGATTAAAATTAGAAGTGGCACCAAAGGTTCCTGATTTCCAGGAATCTTCTTGGAGTAGTTGTTTAATTGACTAGGAAGAGCCATTCACTGGATTTTTCCTATTTTTATGGTTTCTGTTCTTCTATCCACAACTCTCCAGCTTCATAATCCTCATATTTGGTTCTGGGCAATCTCCTAATGTTAATTTGAGTTGGGTGACATTTTGACCACTAGATCTTTGCTTGCTGGTTTTTCCTTTTCTTGTTTTAACATTCAAATGTTGTCATTGGTGAGCCGTGACTAAACACTTCTTGAAAACCTCAGGCCTTTCTTGGTGATCCCAGGAAGTTTTTCATGAACTGTATCATTCATAACCTAAGGATCTGAACAGTGCAGCTTTAAACTTTAAAATTCAGCTCCCATTCATTTCAGCCTGAAAGGCGATATGTCTGTTTTACTAACATCTCAAAGTCATTGAAATGTGCACGGCCAATATTTCTAGACCAAACTGTCTGACTTGCCCAAGAGACTCAGTTAAATTAAAGATACAAAAATCTCAACAAGCCTCTTGGCTACTTTACCTCAAATGTACAGACGGCTTCTTTGGAGACTAGCACATATATTAGTTGAGATAAACAGTCAGATGCCCTGGAAGAAAAGTATTGTCCAACTGATAACTAGAGGTAAAGCTTCTAAGAATGTCATTAAGATCATAAATGCTGTAGGTCAGCACACCATTGATTGATATAGCTCAAAACTCATTCATTCATTTCAGACACATTTCCTGATTAGAGGCTAAGAGTCAGGCTCTGTACTAAGTCCAGATGAAGCAGGCACAACTCTGCCCTGGAGACATTTATAGTCCAGCTGGGCAGACAAACAATTATAGTGTGTTGGTGGAGGTGTATGTGTGCTTTATACAGCATGAGGTAGAAGAATAGAGAGAAGAGGAACAATCTTGCCTTGGAAAAGTCATAGAGGGCTTCCTAGAAGAGGTTCCATTTCAATTGGGTCTTGAAGAATGAGTAGTAGTTAAACTAGTCATAGAAAAGAGTAGCAAGGAAACCCAGAGACACTACTGTGGCAAAGGTATAGTGCTGAGAAGGAGCTTTGTTTGTTACAGAAATATTTTGGGAACTTAGCATAGCAAAAACACAAACATCTGTAGAGAGGCACCAAGGGCATTTCTTTGGAAAATTTGGTGACTTGATCCTCCTTATCGGTTGCTCTTAACAACCATTACCCCTAATATCTATACATTTATCTAGCCTCTTCTTGGACCTATTTTAAATTTTCTTCTTGAACACCTTATGGGAGAAATTAATTCCACTTATATGGCATGTACTTCCTTTTATTTGTCCTAAAATACTTTTCTTTAAATGATCACCAGCAGGTTCAATTTCCCCTTTATTTATAATTACAGCATTTCAGTACTCCTACCTAAACCCCAGGCATCACATAAAGAATGGATTTGAAAGGCGCCATTGAAATACTGGCTGGGGTAGCCGTGCCCACCTAAAGCCAAAATCCACCTCCACTTTTACCTTCCATCTCACACCCACAGACTGCATGTTGCTTTTTTGTAACTTTCCCTCTCTTTCATGACCTCCCTTAGTGCTAATGTTATTCTTTTATTTGTTTTAAAAAATAAAGCCAGGAAATCAATTTCTTAATGTACAGTGAGGACTAGATCTACCAACTGACTCATGGTAACCAGAGAAGGACATTCTTCCTGGGGCAGCTGGGAAGGATTGGAGATTAGGCTGCTGGATCTAGATGTCCAATGGCACCAGGTAATGATAACCTACAGTGTCCATCTCCACAGTAAAGACACACCTAGAACCTGGACTAGACTAGCCACCTCTGAGGCCTGCCTAGGCTTCTCTTGGCATGACTGGGCTGGACTCTGCCTCCGTGAGACTCTGAAAAGTCCCTTTCTAAGGAGCTGTGGTAGCACAGTGGTTACGAATTGGGCTGCGAACCTTAAAGTCAGCAGTTGGAAACTACCAGCTGTTCTGCAGGATGTAGAAAAGGCTTTCTGTTCCTGTAAAGATTTACAGCCTCAGAAACCCTGTACAGGGTCGCTGTGAGTCGAAACTGACTCCACGGCACATAACCAACCAACAAACTGATGCCATAAGGATAAAAGTGTGAAGGGTTGGTGAAGGGAACTTTGGCAAAGGTTAATGGGTGATGGTTGTACAACACAATTATGTAATTGATATCACTAAATTGTACACCTGAAAAATGTTGGAGTGTCAAATATTGTGTTGTATATATATTTTACAGCAATTAAAAAAATGTGAGGGGAAGTGAAAAGTTCATAGTGGTGGAAGAAAATAGCTTTGCAAGCAATTTCTTCAAGCCCTGGAATCCTTCAGGACTCAAGATGCTTTTAACTAGAGCTGTTCTGGAATTTGGAAAGGAAGGGACAGAGTTCTACTCGTGAACATCCCTGGAGTAAATTGGTAGCTCCCCATGGTTAGTTTTCCTCCTTCTGCTGGGAGAACAGAATTGGAGAAGCTCTGCCTTGGACCTTGTCCTTTGTTTTCCCTTGTGTTTTGATTCATCTGACTCTTCTCACGCTCCTGGACAATCTCACTCACTCTGATGGAAGGGGTAGGATGGTGTGGCTGCATAAAGAATTCAGACACAGTCTGAGTCAGAGTGAAGGATATAGGGAAAGAAGGAGAGCCAATCAGACCCCCTGATCTTTGCTCTCATAACACATGTTTTACTGTAACTTCCTGCTCAATTGTCTAGCTCCCCTGATGCACCTGAATTCCAGGAAGGCTAAGGCTATGTCTACGTTGTTTCTCCCTGAATCCACAGCACTTATCAGTACCTGGGTCATAGAAGACAGTTAATTGGTATTTGTTGAATAAATGAATAACTAGTCACTGGTGCTAGTGACATACTCATAGCTCAAATTATACAGCAATCTTGATTTCAGGGAATATGCTTCTTTTGAAATGGATTGTTCCAGGAATAAGCTTCATCTTTACGAGTATTAAAATTTTCAGGCTGAGTTTTCAGAATTATTCTAAAGACCTTTTTAGAGGGATGTTTCAAGTTAGGCTAATGTTCCTGAGTCATGATGTCTATCTCCCTAAATATTCCTTGGGATCGAGCCTGGAGTGAAAGAGATGGAGACAGTAAGTTAGATGCTGCTTTGGTCCTAGTTCTGCTTTGGTCACCAATGGGGTCTTAAGTTTCTCTCTGAAAGCTTTTATTTATACTGTTACCACTCCCACCCCCACCCCCACTCCCACCCCCTCCCCAGGTTAATGAGAGACTTTGAAGACATGGTGGTAGTGGTGGTTGTATGCCATGGAGTCAGATCTGATTCATGTCAACCCTGTGTAGGGTATCCGAAGCTGTAAATCTTGATGAGAACAGAAAGCCTCATCTGTCTCCCATAGAGCAGCTGGAAGATTAGAACTGCTGACCTTGCAGGTAGCAGCCTAACTCTTTTTTTTTTTTTTTTAAGAAACATTTCCAATTTTTATTCATAATATCAGTAATCAAAGTTGCAAAGGAAGATTAACAGAGCCACATATCAATTATTGAACAAAATGGAAATGAAATATTCCCAAGTCATCTGGAAGAGTTTCCAAGGAACACACACTAGGCTAGAAATCTAGAGTTAGACTGTGGTTCAACAACAGAGTATATCAATTCCTGCATTTTTTCAGTAAGCTCTTCCTTATATTTGCCTTTCTCTTTTCCAGCTTCTCAAGATTTGGCTTTGTGTTCAAGAATTTTCTTCCGATCTTTGTCCAGTTTGGGCCTGGTGATAACCAACTTGTTTGGGTAAATGACCACACGGACAGTTGTACCATTAGCCTCTCACGCTGCACACTCTCTATGTAGATGACATACTTCTTTCTGTATACCCGGACTACCTTGCCAATCCGCTGACTTTTGCAGTGTCCTCAAACCACCTGGACCCCATCGTCCTTGAGGATGGGCATGGAGCTGACGTTATACTTCTGTTGCAGCTCCTTGCACAACGGGGATGACAGGATCTTTCTGTGCACGTGCAAGGGAGCATTGAAGAAGTGGCATTTGAGTTTCTTGCTACAGTCCAAGGTCACAAAAGGGTTGAACTTCATAGTAACAGTCAGAGGGCTTGTGAAGATGGTCCCAGTGGGGGTCTTGAGGCTGACTTAGAGGGAAAACTGTCAGGTTGGGGAAGGAGGCATAGTTGAGTGTCATGCAGAAATTCTGGGGGAACTGAGCGGCCAGTGGCGAGCAGGGGAAAGGTTCTATGGGCTAGTGGATCTCAGAATTCAAGAAATTGCCACCTTCTACTCCAGCAGCTTAACTCTTATCCCACTACACTACTAGAGCTCCTTCTCAAAGACACAGAGAGAAGAAACAAGATGGTGGATCGGCTGGAACTGCATTGAGGAACTCCATCAGCAACAACACAGAATATCAGACCAAGCAGACTCAGGGTTGGTGCCAGAACTCTTAACCACATATGAAGGAATATTTAGAAGGTTTGAAGACTTACAGCTAGGGGAATTTGTAGCAGAAGCAACAAAGCCATTGATTTCTAATTCAAGACACTCGACTATCCCGGAGTCACCATCTTGGGTGACAACAAGCGAGGGAAGGATCAGAGCCACGGGTGCCTGGCAGAACCACAGAGATAAAGGTGTGGACTTTCTTTCTC
>NW_006408831.1:925467-931454 GCF_000296735.1 Chrysochloris asiatica
AGATTCATAGATGTGAAAATGTTTGCTTTATTTCTCAATGTCAGCCAAAGCTTGGATTGCCTTGCTATTGTTATTGTTTATGGATTACAGTTTGTAGAATGAGTTAAGGGAATGAAGGTATGAATGGGGAAATAAAGACTCCAAAATGTTTGGATGGAGACTCTACTTTGACAAAGAGCACAGGGATTTGGAGAATAGAGTGTTGCCTAAGAGGAGATCAAAATTACCTGAAGAGTACGAGGGAAGTATAAACCAGAGGTCCATTCAGATGATTTTGCACTGGGAGTGCAAATAGAAGCATGAGGTTGCCAGACTTTGAAATAATCAGTGAGTTCCAACTATTAAGCTTCATTGGGAAAGATGTGGGTAACTCTGTGGTATGAAGCAGCACTTCCTGACAAAGAAGTCTGTCATTCTGTTTAAGATGCATGGAACTACGTCCCTCAAGATGTCTAAAATGTCTCAGCCAAGTTGGCCACGGCCCTAGGAAACATTACATGCTGCAGAGAACAATGTGTGTTGGCAGAGGCTGTTCTCATGCTGTGTTCACAGACATACTTGGCCTCTGCTTACCAAGACAGTGGGCTGGGCTTCGTTTCTAGTCTCAGGGCATCCATTGGAAGTATCTAGAGACAAAAGCACCTTCCTGGGTTGGGTCCTTCAGGTTGAGTGGTCTACTTGAACTAATACTGTAGCAGGGGCAGAGAGGACTGGGGTCTCACCAAGTCAGTTCTGTGACTTTGGGCTGTTTCCTTAACTCTGTTTTTTTCATTGTAAAATATAGCTCCTTCTTTAAGGAGCTCTGGTAGCGTAGTGGTTACGAATCGGGTTGCGAACCTTAAGGTCAGTAGTTCGAAACTACCAGCTGCTCCGTGGGAGAAAGATGAGGCTTTCTACTCCCGTAAAGATTTACACCCTTGGAAACCCTGTACAGGGTCGCAATGGGTCGGAACTGACTCAACGGCACATAACAACAACAACAACTTCCTTCTTTAGCTTGTTGTAAAAATTTCAGATATTGTATGTCAAGTATCTGGTATATAAAAATGTTTATTCAATGAGAATGATGATTATTGTTCTTATTATTAAGGTACCTAGCTGACACAGCTTGTGCTTGACTACTAACCTAATGTTGGCACTCCAACCCATGGAGCAATGTCATGGGCGAAAAGTCTGGCAAAGAGTATGAGGAATGTATAAACCAGAAGCCTACTTCTATAAAAATTACAGTCAAGAAAACCCTATGGAAGGGTTCTAGTCTTAACACATGGAGTTGGAAACTACTGGACAGTGGATGCTGTAGGATAAACATTAAACTGCAAACCAAAAGGTTGGCAGTTCAAACCTACCAGTTTTCCCTGGAAGACCTATACAGGGGCGCTATGAGTTGGAACCAACTTGATGGCATTTAAAAAACAGCAACAAGTTGCCTAAAAGATTAGTCTGAGCCTCATTTGTAAATTTGGGGAAATACTACTTAATGTGCAGAAGTGTTGTAAGAATTAGAGTTAATTTAAGAAAGATGCCTAATTAGATACCTGATATATGTATATATCTATACATATATACATATAAAGTACTCAATAAAAGTTATGGTTCCATGTGATAAGCACTGGACTGTGAATCATCAGGTTGGCAGTTTGAGCCCACCAGCTGCTGCAAGAAAGAAAGAAGAGGTTTTCTGCTCCTGCAAATATTTATAGCCTCAGAAATCCTATACAGGGTCGCTATGAATTGAAACTGACTAGATGGAACTTAACAACAACAACAACAACACTGTCATTATTTAAAGATCAAAACAGGCATGAAAATTATTAAGGTTAATTTGTAGAAAGCAATTATGAGTAACATACTAAGTGAATTTGAATTTTTCTGCAGGAAATACATTTTCTTCTAAAATAAATTCTTGATTTCCTAAGGTGGTGGTGGTTGTTGCTAAGTGCCATCGAGTTGGTTCACAGTGACCTTATATAGGGGTTCCGAGGAGTGGCTGGTAAGTTTGAACTGCTGACCTTGCAATTCAAACCGACCTTAGAGTCCAGTGCTTATCCTACAGCATCACACTAGGACTCCTAAGGTTAGCTCAGTTCTAACTTGTAGGTGGCAGAGGCTGAGACTGGGGAGGGTCCCTCTCTCTTGGTCCTTCTGCAGGGTATTCCTTTCTCTGTTCATTTTCCAGAAAGATAGTTTCTCCTCCAGCATCAGGTCCCCTGAGGAGAGTTAGAGCAATAGGTCACTGTTATTTCAACGGCTGCAGAATTTTCAGACCATGAGAGACTCCTGTCTTTCTCCACTCTGGGCTGGATCATCCTCAAAAAGAAAGGAGGCCAGGAGATGGAAGAGGTTATAAAACCATTTTATATCCATCCTGTTTTTAATTGATTTAACAGCAGGGAAAGACAAATCTGTAGCTTCCCCACATAACCTCTCAATGCGGGAGTTCTGGGCTGGTTGGGAAATCCATCTGGGAAGAGCCAGAGTGGGTCTTGGTGTTCCCTTGTTTCTTCCACACTGTCTGCAACTCCTGACTTCACCAGCCTTGGCCCTGTCGGTGCCCACCATGAAGGTTGTGCCTGGGGGTCCCCTTTGCACCCCTCCCTACACTGTTTTTGGAGAAGGTTGTCCTCGTTGCCTTTCTATTGCCCTTGGCTTCTTGCCATCCAAATGAGCCAAACCCTTTCCTAATTCAGGTGTATCCCACATGTCAACTGGGGCCTCTCAGTCCCTTCAGATCTAGACACTCTTGGCTCAAACTCAGAACCCATACCCTATGGGAACCCAAAGTTCTCCCTGAGATGTTTGTGAATTCCTGGTGGAGATAGCATGGCTCTCAAATTTTCTGCTTCTTGGGGTAGGAACACAACTCCTTGTTGATTAAAGAAAAAAAATCTCCCCAAAATGGTGTGAAAAATTCAAACTGAAAATTTGGTGGTTGAGAAGATTGGCCATAGAATGTACTGTAGAGAAAACCCTTAAAACTTGCATGTTATATACTTCAAGGGGCCTTGGTGGCACAGTGATTAAACACATGGCTGTTAACCAAAAGGTCAGCAGTTTGAACCCACCAGCCACCCAAGGAATAAAGATGTGGCTGTGTGTTTCTGTAAAGATACAGACTTGGGAATCCTGTCAGACAGTTCTACTGTGTTATACATGGTCAGTATGAGTCAGAATTGATTCAACAGCCATGTGTTGAGTTAGATACTTTTGTGCTTTTTCTTTGCTTTCTCTTTAAGGTGAAAGTTTACACAGCACATTAGGTCCTCATTCAACCATTTCTACACAGAGTATTCTGTGATATTGGTTACATTTTCCACAATACGTCATCAGTCATATTCATTCCTTTGTACCATTTCCCGTATTCTAGTTACCCTGCCTCTTTCCAGTCACGTCTTTGCTTTAGGGCAAATTTTAACTATTTGGCCTCTTATGGATTGAATTCTGTCCTCAAAATATGTGTTGTAAATCCTAACCTCTAGGCCCAGGGTTATAATCCCATTTGGGAATGGGTTTTTGTTATTAGGTTAATAAGGCAGGGTTAGTATAGGGTTGTCTTGAGTAAATTTTTTTTTTTTTTTAGGAACATATAAAAGGTTAAACAATCAAGGGAAGGGAGCAGAGATGGGGAAGAGAGATGCCAAACCACATGAAATTATCCAGGAGTGGAAGCTCAAAGAGACAAGCTTCCTCTAGAGGTGACACAGAGAGAAAGAGCCAGCACCCGGAATTTGAATGTTGAGCCTCCTAAACTGTGAGAAAATAAGTCTCTGTGTGTCAAAGCCACCTGACTGTGATATGTCTGTTATGAGAGCACTTGATAATAAGATAGAATTTGGTATTGACAAGTGAGAACGCTGCTGTACAACATACCTACAGTGTAGAAGTATTTTTTGAATCAGGGTAACCCATAGAATAAGCACTGAACTGAAAACCACAAGGTCAATGGTTAGAGCCTACTGATTTCTCCACAGAAAAATAGATGGACATTTTTGCTCCTGAAAAAATTTACAGCTTCAGAAACCCTATACAGGGTTGCTATGAGTTGGAACTAACTCGATTGCACTTAACAATAGTAAACACTTAGATTTCCTTGAAGAAATTTGGTAGAATTATGGATATCAAAGGCAATTCTGGTGAGGGCTCAGAAGGAATTGAGGAGATCTATAGAGAAAGTCTCTACTGTCTTAGAAGATACTTACTGTACCAGCAAAAGAATGTTGCTAGAAATGAGGATGATAAATGAACTTCTGGTGAGGTTTTAAATGAAATGATGAACATGTGACTGGACAATAGAAAAAGGATGATGCTTTTGATTCATTGAGAAAAAAAAAACACTGAATTATGTCCAAATGTTTCATAGAAAGCAGAACTTCTATGTGATGAGCTTGGCTATTTGAGCATTTCTAAACAAGATATGCATGCAAAAGCTAGTCAGTGAATAAGGAAGACTGTAGAATTGATGCTTCTGAGTTATGGTGTTGGAGAAGAATACTGAAAGTGCCATGGGCTGCCAAAAGAACCAATAGATCTGTTTTGGAAGAAGTGCAGCCAGAGTGCTCCTTGGATGCCAAGATGGCCAAACCTTATCTCTCATACTTCAGACATATTGTCAGGAGGGACCAGTTGCTGGAGAAGGATATCTTGTTTGGTAAGGTGGAAGGTCAGAGAAGAAGAGGAAGACCCCCAACGAGATGGATGGGCCAAGTGGCAGCATCAATGGACTCAAGTGTGGCAAAAGTAGTGAGGTTGGCCCAGGATCATGCAGTGTTTCATTCTACTGTGCATAAGGTCGCTATGGGTCGGTATCAACTCGATGGCACCTAACAACAACAATAAACAAGCAAGCTATTAAAGGGGTCATGTGGTTTCTCTTTGCTGCTTATAGTAAAATACATTAGGAAAGAGATGGGATTGACAATGAACTGTGCAAAATAAAAACAAAACTTAAACATTTGAAAAAATCTGTTGTACAAGCCTAGGACATGTCCTAGAATGTTCACCAAGGACATGGCTACACAATGTTACGTTAAAGAGATTAAGCCTATGGAGGATAGAGCTAACCTACCACAACAATAGAAAACCTATCAACTTAGACTAAAGAGTACAGAGAAACAATGAAAAGAAAGGATGCTGTCTGCCTTTTGGAATTTTACACCAGGAAACAGGCAAGAATGCTGTCTGCCTCTTGGAATTCTACAACAGGAAATAGGCCAATATCTATTGCCCTCCAATTAAGGAAAAGGACCATCCTAGGAGCAGTTCAGACATCAAAATAACTGTTGAAAGGTGCATGGGAAACAGGGCCTTCTTGGTTTCAAAAGGTGGGGCTATGGTCTCCTGGATCTCAAAGGGTAGGGCCACAGCCTTTAAAGTTTCAAAGATCTGAAACTTAGAAGGCCAAGTTTGGCAAGCACTGAAATTGCACCCCTGTCCAAACATCTGATACCTATCATTTATATAACTTTACCATAACATCTACTAAAAAATACAAGGCAAGCTACTTAATCTTTTAGTTAACATGTTACGGCACTATAATTACAATGAAAAGTTCCACTGCATCTTCTTTGCTTTCCCTGATGGAAATTGGTCCATGATGTGCTCAAAGTCAATTTTTTCTATTTTTGTTTTTTTTTCTACATTCTTAAATTTTAATTTGTTGAATGATCTTTCACAGCTAATAATGGAAACTGCAGTGGTTAAGAGCAACTGCTCAGTGACACCTCCTTCCAGTGGCACCAAGGACACGTACCTTTCATGCTATACAATAGATACGCCTCTGTGCAGGGTCAGGGATCTCCACTAGAATCTAGAGAGCAAAGGCTTTCGACTGTGTGGATCATGACAAGCTATAGACAACGTTGTGGTGAATGAGTATTCCAGAATACCTAGTTGTGCTCATGAAGAGGACTTAAAACATTTACTGATGAAGATCAAAGAGCACAGCCTTCGGTATGGATTACATCTCAATGTAAAGAAACAAAAATCCT
>NW_006408831.1:931554-932945 GCF_000296735.1 Chrysochloris asiatica
AGTTGAAGAGCTTCTGGAAGAAAATTTTCCTAACATCCTGAAAAGCAAAAAGATAAGCATTCAAGAAGCTCAACACACCCCAGGAAGGATTGACCCTAAAAGACAATCACCAAGACATATAATAATCAAGCTCTCCAAAATCAAAGATAAGGACAGAATCCTGAAAGCAGCTAGGGAAGAGAAATGTAACATACAAAGGCAAGCAAATCAGATTACACTCAGATCTCTTAAGAGAAACCATGCAGGCAGCAAGGCAATGGGGAGACATATATAAAACCCCGAGAGAAAAAAACTGCCTCCCAAGAATCCTCTACCCAGGAAAGCTGTCAATCAAATACGATGGTGTAATCAAAACATTCCAGGATAAACAGAAGCTAAGGGATTTTGCCAAAGCCAACCCTGTTGTGAAAAACATCATCAAGGAAGTACTGTGGACTGAGAACCAACAACTAGAGAATGACGTATGTGGCAGCATCACACTGTACTCAATTGACAAATGGAAGAGTAAAGAACTGAATAAAATTATAAGAACAGAGGATCTGGGAGGTCAGTCTATGATCAAAACAATTACAATGTGAAAGAAGGTAAACACAGAGGAACAGGGATCCAGGTGGTGGAAGATCAGGTAGATTACAGGTTTAAAAAGACTGTCTTAAATGGAGGGAAGAATTAATGGAATATAAGGTAACCACAACAATGGGGATGGGGTGGGGGGATTAGTTCAGGTGTTGGGGAGGGCAATACAAGAAGGGGGAGGAGGCGGAAGAACAAGATAGATAGGGGAACACTGAGACAGGTTTGCATGTCCTAAGTGGGACAGAGGTAAATAGTGATGCATGCTCAACCTTGGAACAACAGAGCTCTGTGATACAGGGATCTAGGCATATCTTGAAGAGGGGAAATAATACTAAAATACTTGATTGTCTTATGAATATTAGTTTCCCTTGCCTACTATTGTAAAACAGACACTTGAGTGGGATAGAAAGTAATGTCAGGAAACCTGATTACAGAAAACTTGTAAGCCTGTGTTCAGCCTATAACTGATTGGAATACCTAATAGGGGTTCTAGAACTTGTCCAGTGAAATAGGCCTCTTGCAAAGCCTTTACAAAGTATAGGACCTTAGGTGGAATCCTGAGTCCCATCCAGAATCTAATGAGGTGGGACATTCCCACTAGAAAGGACAAGCAGACCAGCCTGGAACAGTTATAGTGACAGAAGATACATCTTCAAAGAAAGATTATCAGGAAAAAACCAAAACTAAAATGTCAGTATGACTGGCTACTACAAAAATAAACAAGCTGTTCGCCAGGAAGCCATCAAAGCAAACAATCAAGTTCCTTCAAGACAAACTCCTCTCTAAGACTGAAACTCAAGGGAACACACAACAAG
>NW_006408831.1:933460-934634 GCF_000296735.1 Chrysochloris asiatica
GGTTCCTAAACTGTGAGAAAATAAATTTCTGTCTTTTAAGCCACTCAATTGTAGTATTTCTGTTACAGAAACACTTGTTGTTATTGTTTTTAAGTACCATCGAATTGGTTCCCACGCATAGTGACACTGTATAGGGTTTCCAAAGATCAGCTGGTGAGCTTGAATCACCAACGTTGCAGTTCAAACTGATTTTGCTGTCCAAAGCATTAACTCAGAGCACCATACCAGGACTCTGTAATAACACTAGATAAGTAAAACAGAACTTGATACTGGGAGTGGGATGCTGCTTTAACAGATACATAAATTATAGAAGCAGCATTGGAATTGAGAAATAGATAGGGGCTGAAAGAATTTTAAGGCACCTAATAGAGTCCTCACTGTGGATTAATTCACCAGACTGCAAAGTCATTTGAACTGCAAGGCCAGCAGTTCAAGCTCACCAGCTACTCCTTGGAAACCCTATACAGGGTTGCTATGGGTCGGCATCAACTCAACAGTGCTTAACAACAACCACACTAGGAGTCCTAAAGTCCTGGTGTGGCGCTGCGGGTTAATGCGCTGGACTCCAAAGTCGGTTTGAACTGCAAGGTTGGCAGTTCAAATTCACCAGTCGCTTCTTGGAAACCCTATACAGGGTCACTATGAGTTGGAATTTACTCGCCAGCACCTAAAGTCCTGATGTGGCACTGTGGGGTAATTCGCTGGACTGCAAAGTCAGTTTGATCCACAAGGTTGGTGGTTCAAGCTCACCAGTGGCTCCTCAGAAACCCTATACAGGGACATAATAGGTCAGAACTGATTAAATGTCACTTAACAACAACAACAACAACAACAACAGAAGTCCTGGTATGGCACTGTAGGATAAGCACTGGAGTCTAACCACAAGGTGATGGTTCAAATTCACCAGCTGCTCCTCAGAAACCCTATACAGAGTGGCTATGGGTCAGAACCTACTCGATGGCATTTAACAACAAGAGAAGCTTCATGTGGTACTATAGGATAAGCACTAGACCACAAGGTCAGCTTGAACTGCAAGTCCAGTGGTTCAAACTCATCAGCAACTCCTCAGAAACCTATGTTGTTGTTGTCAGGTGCCATTGAGTCAGAACCAACTCATAGCAACCCCATGCACAGCAGAATGAAACAATGTCTGATCCTGGGCCAACCTCACTAC
>NW_006408831.1:935129-937104 GCF_000296735.1 Chrysochloris asiatica
CATAGAAGCTCTTAAGGAGCCCTTGTGGCATTGTGGGTTGGGATGCTAATCACAAGGTCATCAGTTCGAATCCACTAATCGCTCTGTGAGAGAAAGTTTAGGCTTTCTGTTTCCATATTTACAGCCTCAGAAACCCTAAACAGGGTTGCTATGAGTGGAAACCGACTAGAGGGAACACAACTACTACCACCACCAGTAGAAGCTCTTATGTTAGCTTGTTGCTGTTGTTGTTAAGTGCCGTTGAGTCTGTTCCAACCCACAGCGACCCTGTATAGGGTTTCCAAGGAGCAGCTGGTGAGCTTGTACTGCCAACCTTGCAGTTCAAATGACTTTGCAGTCTGGTGCGTTAACCCACAGCGCCACACCAGGACTCCTATGTTAGGTGAACTCCCTGTTTAACTCCCTCAGCTGGATCCCCCTCAATTAACTCCTCACTGCAGGAAGTTCATACTCCAATGACCTGACCTTCCAGTTGTGCTGGGGGTCCCTCACAACCCACATGGCCCTGGTACATAAGGCAAATGACCACATCCTTTCTGCCTGCAGCCTCCAGAGAGGAACAGTTTAGGGATGTCCTGAGCCCCTCCCTGCCTGGCCCATACCAAAGGAAAGGTCAGAACCACAATGAATTGACTGAGAACCAGGAGCACTGACCACAAAAATCCCAGACACGCCTGGATCTCCGGACATGCCTTGCGGTTTAGGACTCATCCTTAGCATGACCTTTTGATGTATACTGACTTATTGTAATATCATTAACATATGTAAGCACCCCTGCATACAGTTAAAACACCCCTGAGTAAGCATGCAATATGAAAGCCAAAAAGGGCTGAGGTAACCCAACTAAGACCTCCCAAACCACTCCTCCTGGGTGGAGGGACTCCCCTAAGGAAGGAGTCCTAAGTTTATTAAACCTTACTTCCCAATTCTAGCTCCACTAGCGTAGTGGTTGCAAGTCAGTAGTTCAAAACTACCATCCATTCTGCCCGAGAAAGATGACGCTTTCTGCTCCCATAAAGGTTTACAGCCTTGGAAACCCTATGCAGGGTCACTGAGTCGGAAACGACTCCACGGCACCACTACCCCAATTCTAGGGATCTTCCCCACTCACGGGGTCTTCTCCATTTGCAGAGACAGAGCCACTTCTCACTCTCTGAAGTATACTACCCCTCTCCAGTAAATCTTAGGAATAAACACCCAGTGTGCTTGCATCCTTGAGAAGCAGGGACACTGTTTGTGTCTGATTCTTCAGATTCCTGGAGAAGGGGACCAGGGGACACATGACACTCCCAGGACTGAGAACCTAATCCACTGCGGCTATCAGAGGCCATAGAATCACCCATCTCCTCCTCCACTCTCCTTTCATCTCCAGGTCTTAGAGCATGACCTTCCCACTGAAAGTGGATGTCTGCCTCAGGAGCCTGAGAAACAAAAGCTAAAGATCCACTTCCTTTAATGTCTAAATCCCGATCTGCCCCAGGATTAGTAGAAAGGCCACTTAAACTCCAGGACCTCCCTCCTCAATTTCTGGGAACTCTTGAGGGATGTGGTCCTAGTGACCAATCATCACTTCCACCTGCCACTTGGAGCTCTAGCATCGAACTTGGAGACTCAGCTCACCTCACACACTTGAGCTGCTCAGTTTTCAGAATGTGCGTCTTCCACATATAAATTCACTGCACATAGGGACAAGACCTGCAGCCCAAGCCTGTCGTTCAGCCCTCGAAACTGAACTCTTGACTTTTGGACACACCATGGTGCTTCCTGTAGTTTGGTGTTAACATAAATGGCTTGCGATTTATTCCTAGTGCTCATAAACCCTAAAAGCCCAACTTCAGGATGGCAGGTTAATAAAAATAGTTAGACTAGACCACACCAAGGCTGAGTCTATAGATTTCAACTGTTCCACATCAGACAGCAGGGAATTTTGTCCCCTATTCCTGAATTAAAGGAGCTCTGGTACCGTAGTGGTTAC
>NW_006408831.1:941189-948302 GCF_000296735.1 Chrysochloris asiatica
GTCGGAACCAACTTGACGGCACTTAACAACAGCAACAACAACCTAGCCCTCTGGTGTGGCATGTGGGCTAATGAGCTGGACTGCAAATTCAATTTGAACCACAAGGTTGGTGGTTCAAGCTCACCAGTCGCTCTTTAGAAACCCTTTACAAGGTCCCTGTGAGTCAGAACTGACTCAACAGCACTTGATAACAACAACCTAGACCCCTGAGCCCAGATTAGATGACTGCACTATACAGACATGAGTTCTTACAGTATACTAATTTAAACACCGTGTGGAGTGTGGTAAGTGGAATGATGACCCCTCAGAGATGCCCATGTTCCAATCCCTGAACCTATGGCTACATTAGAGTATACGACAATGAAGAATTAAAATTGCAGGTGGAGTTAAGATTGGTTGAGCTAGAGAGATTATTCTAGTGGGTTCAACGTAACCACAAAGGTCCTTAAAAGTGGGAGAGGAAGGTAGAAGAAAGAAGTAGAGAAAGATCTGAGAGGACAGAAACAGGATCTGAGAATTGCTACATTGCTGGCTTTGAAGACGGAGGAATGTGGGTGGCCTCTAAAAACTGGGAAAGGCAGCCTCCAAAAAGGGATGCAGTCCTGCAAACACCTTAATTTAGCCAGTGAGACTCATGTCAGACTTCTGACCTACAGAACTGTGAGGTCATTTGTGTCGTTTAAGCCATGAAGACTGTGCTAATTCATTTTGGCAAGTGGAAACTATACACGGGGGACATTGATCATTCAATTTAAGTTCTTACTTTAGGAACACTTTCCTCTAATTCTTCATCATTTAATAACTTACTCTGGAGCTACCACATTCAGATTTATGTTTTCACCATTTATTCCAAAAACAGCTTGCTTAACTTTGGTGTAACTAAAAAAATTATCCTGGTAATTTCCTTGAAAATAAGGGAAATTGTTCCAAAATTAATGAAAGTGTCCATCTCTAGCAACTCAATGACAGTTCTCTTTGGCAATAATCCCCAAATGGTAGTTCCCTTGTTAGAATAACACATAATTCCAGCTCCTCTTAGCACTTGTCTGAAACTGCAACAGCTTTGCCCCATCATCTAATTGGAGGGACCTTTCTAGAGTCTTATCATGCTTCCCCTTCTTGTAAACCTTTCCCACTGCTCTTAGGATAAAGTATAAAATCCTAGCATGACCTCCAAGACAGCATGTGCTTTAAGCCTGCCCACATCTCTGGCCTCATTGCCAGCACACAGAACTAGCTATCAAGGTAGTATAATCAAATATTTAGGCACCGGGCACTAAAGTGTTGCTAAAACAAAAACTATATTAAGCCAACATAGAAATTGATTAGTGTTTATTTAATATATGATTTTCAAATTGGGGCAACATTTTGACTAAGGTATCAAAAATGGTCCCAAGATGAGAGAAATTCCAGAGATCCTTATACCTGCTTCTATTACCTTGCCATGGAAAAGGACAAGAACAAGTGTTTACATAATAACAATCAACCCAGCAACACAGCTTCCATTTCTGGAAACGGATTGAATTCTTCAAAAGAGCACGATGCTGAAGGCACTTTTTATGACTTCAAGGTGACTCTTCTGAGCCAGTTTCTTCGAGGTTCAAAAGTATATCTCAGGTCTGGGTGGGTTACTTCAACTCTATGGACCCCAGAAATTTGGATTCCAAGAGAATGAAAACAGTTTCTCAGTGTTAAGCTGAAGAATGGGCTGTTCAAAACAGGTCTCCATAGTTTTGTAGAAGCAGATTGGTTAACACACATAACTACAGCTCCTCTAATTTCTCATCATCTTCAGATTTCTGCAACCGATAATTTATGCAGAATTGTCAACATCAATGTAGGGATATGTGAGTATAGAGATGTTTGTGTTTTTCAGAGGTCCCTCCCAAATTATTAAAATGAAAAATGAGTCTCCTGCCCTTTACACGCCATCTCGACATCGTATAAACCAATTGCTTCAATTAGAGATGGATTAGTCAGTTTGCCCTAGATGAGTTGGTTTTGTTCTCCACCTCCTTAGAGATATTATTGTTGTTAAGTGCTGTCGTCCTCGAGTCTGTTGTGACTCATAGCAACCCTGTATAGGATGTCTGAGGAGTGGCTGGTGGGCTTGAACCTCCAACCTCGTGGTTAGCAGTCCAGTGCTTATCCTACAGTGCTACATCAGGAGTCCTCTTGAGAAATAACGAGGCATATAACAGCTCCGTGTTCTCAAATCATTGAATTTTCCATAAGAACAAACCATGGCTTTCGTCTTTCTACTTTGCTCCTGTTTTGTACTTCCCCACAGTTTACCCCAATCCTTGTGTTTTTCTAATGAATACCAAAATAGACTTGACTTCCCAGTCCTAATTAATAAGAGGGGAAGCCAGCTGGGCATGTTTGTGTTATGAAAACTGCCCTGAGCAAATTGCATGTGTGAGGAAAGACTCTAAGGAATAGCACACACAAACAATTCCAGTCCCTTCCTAGTCAGAATGACTTTTCCATTTCCTGTCCAGGAGACTCATCCTCAGGCAAGTTCCTACTGTCTCCTGGGAGAAGAAGATTGGAAACAAGGGACCTACTTTGGATGTTGTTGTTGCCATCGTGTCGGTTCCAACCCATAGTGACCCTGTATAACAGGGTTTCCGAGGAGCAGCTTGTAGGTTTGAACTGCCGACCTTTCTGTTCAAACTGACTTCAAAGTCCAGCGCAGTATCCTGCAGCACCATATCAGGAAAAACCAAAAAAAAATCCCCAGAAGAGGTGTCAAGTCTGAATGCGGTGAAGGGAACCATTAGATGCCTGATCCAATGCCTTGCGGTTAGGCCCCAGAAACCATATGTAGGATCCCAAATCCAGTCTCCCAGAGACAAGCTTGTGCTCCAAGCAGAGTAGGACGTCCATGTAGAAGAAATCCACAATATATAAAACCAAACTAAAAATACCAAACCCACGGCCATTGAGTGGGTTCTAACTAACTTCACAGTAAAGCAACCTTGTTTACTATGAAGTAGAACCGGTGTCAGAGTATCCAATAAGCAAGGTAAGCACCGGTTTACTCGTGTTTACTAATTTGTACCACATCAAACATTCTGCTTCTAGGCATGGCTGATATTTGTCTCTCTCCCAGCCCTACAACCCATTTCTACAGAATCAGAGCTTCTTTTCAAATTTACAATCCCTGACAGGAAGAGAGGACCCAGTAAGCAAGGTAAGCACTGGCTTATTTGTGCTTACTTATCAGCCATGGACAATTTCACATGGGCTTTACCACATCTTTGATAATGGTGAAAAACATGTGGAACTATTCTGCACAGAGTAGTAAGTAAATTTGCCTTGCTCATTGGGTAATCCAGCTCTATTCTGTGGTACTGCTGGGTAGATTCAAAACACCACCCTTTATATTAGTGGCGGTGATGGTGGTTTCTGAGACCAAGCACAAATAGTTTGGACAACCTATGTTTTTGGTAAAGACCAACCTACTCCCAAGTATCTTTCCCACAAGCCTGAAGTCGGTCTCAATTTTCTCCCTTTTTTTTTCCCTCTGGTTTAAATCTATGACTTGGAGCAAATAACTACAGCTCAGACTCCTTGCACGTTTGTTATGTTTCGGGCACTGTTCTCAGTGACTTTCATGTATTAACAGATTTAATCCAAACGATATCTTAGAGAGGTAGCTGCCATTATTATCATCATGTCCATATTTCAGATGAGGAAACTGAGGCACAAAGTGATGGAGTAACTTGCCCAGTGCCACAAAGCTGGTAAGTGGAAGAGAAAGAACTTGAATCTAGTCTGACTGGCAAGCCACAGTGATCAATTTCCTGATGTATTGCCCACCATGGCTTGCAAAACCATGTGTTGTTCCCTGATTGGGATTTTTAGGCTGAGAGGCTGTTTTGAAGATAATTAATGAGAAACATTTGGAACCCTGTACTCTAGACACTTCTCCATAGCCGGTGAAATGGTTCGCTAATAATTACTGTTCACACTTTTATGCCAAATCACACACATTTCTGAAGTATAATTGGAATGGAATATAACACAGATTCTATAAATCATAAAATTCATTTTCATTTCTTGATGATACAGTGTGTAAAGGCAAGTCAACTAACTAGCAAAGCGGCCACATTAAGTGTCATCACTAAAATTTTGGAAGCCAAGTTTCCACATTAAATGATAGAAGTACCAACCTGCCTGTCATTTATGTTTATTAACATTTTCCTCTGAGGAAAAATACTATCTATACTTCTAAAATAATTGAGATTGCATAATAATGTTAATCACACAAAAACAATAATAAAAACTGTCATAAAAATAGCCCCCTTTTGGGTAACTAATGTCAGAATAGGGTTCTAAACAGGCAGTCCCAGATTGTTGTTGTTAAGTGCCGTTGAGTTGGTTCCAACCCATAGCGACCCTGTATAGGGTTTCTAAGGAGCAGCTGGTGAGTTTAAACCAACGACCTTGCAGTTCAAATGGCTTTGCAGTCGGAGCAACAAACCAAAACCCCAAAAAACAACCAAATTAACGAAAACCTGGAACTGCCCCTTAAAGATAAGCAAAACCGACCCCAACGGGAAAAGAACGAAACAACCCCCAATCCCAAAAAAAGCCTCAACAAAAGCAACTTCAACTGAAGCAAAAAAAACCTTTAAAAAGACAAAAAAACGCTGTGTCTCTTTATACACAAAAACAAAACGAAAAAAAAAAAACACACACAACAAAAACACACACACACAAAAATCACACAAAGACTTAAAGACACAGGAACAGTGTTCATTCGTAGCCTGGGGACTACCTATGCTTGGAAATTATCTACTTTATTTTACAGCTGAAGTCATTAAGGCACAGAAGGAATAATAGTTAAAATGACTTATCTAGTCATATATGCATAATTAGTCAAGGAACCCTGGTGGCACAGTGGTTTAGCTCTTGGTTGATAACCAAAAGTTGACTGTTCAAACCCACCAGTCACTCTTTGGGAGAAAAGACCTCGTGATTTGCTCATATAGAAAATTGCAGACTAGGAAACACTTTGGGGACAGTTCTACTCTATCAAACAGGGTCACTGTGAGTTGGAATGACTCAGCAACACGTAACAACATAATTAGGTTGATAGGCTTTAATTTTAACGACACATTAAAATTATCTATGAACGCATCAAATCTGCAGATACTTGGGACCCTCTCCAGACCTGCTGAGTCAGAACCTCATGTAGGTAGGGTGTGATCAATGGCAGAACCAGTCACCAAGGGTTTTGACCCCCTGGACGATGTTCATTTGTCTGCCTCCCTGTTGTTTACATTTCCATTCTTCATCCATTTTCCTGAGGGTTTGTGAAACAGATAAACAAACAAACCAAAACAGAAACACATAATGTCTAAGACTGGATTCTCTGAAGATGCAAAACCAGTGAAACTTCTATGTTTCTTTATAAAGAGCAGTTTATTTCAAGGAAATGGATCATCCTTTTGTAGAGGTGAAAGAGTTCCAAATCAGAGTTGAATGAACCAAGTTTGGCAGGTTAGATGACAGGCAGGCAGGTAATAGAGCAGGCTACTGGCTCCAGTCCAAAGAACCAGAGCTTGGATTAGCCAGATGCAAGATCTAAACCCAGTAGAGAGCAAGCAAACCATGCCTGAGTGTCTAATATGCTGAAAGCTGCCACACCCCCAAGGAAACATCCTTTCAGTTGATTGGCTGCTCAGAGCAGACCTGATCATAGAGTTAATTACATTAGATCTCATTATGGGAATAATTATATCTCAACTGCCAAACCACCAAGAACCCTGGCCTAGTCAAGGTGACACAAAACCTTAACTATCACACATAGTCATGTGTATTTCACAATCATATGCAAAGCCTTTAAATGACATTTCCCTGCAAATGCATGTCCCAGCCTAAACTCTGCTACTGACAAAAAGGCTGGCAGCTAAAACCCACCCAGAGGTACTTCATAAAATAGGTCTGGTGATCTTTCTCTGACAGGTTACAGCCTTGAAAACCCTATGGAACAGTTCTACTCTGCACACATGGGGTTGTCATGGGTCATGTCATGAGTCCAAACTGACAATGCACAATGACAGCATTATGCATTAAAATGACCCCCTCATCCCAAGCTATAGACAGTAATGAAGAGACGTCACCTTTTTAGGTTTTATGTGCTGGATTCCAAGGCTCAGCTCCTGGCTCAAAAGAGATGCTCCGTGAATGTTTGCACATAGGACATTAGAAAGGAGGGTGTAGGGACAGTTGCTGAATGAATAAATAGATAGGAACAATTGGAATAATTTACTTGATTGGGCACAAGATAGGTTGATAAACTCTTTCTGTGACGGAAAAGGACATGCCAGAATTACTTAAAGACCAGGTACAAATGAACTAATATGAGAAATTGTCACATTATGCTCTAAACCCATATAAATTATGGAAACACTATATCAACAAAATGTTATTGTTACTACTATCATCAACATCATCATCATTATTATTTTATATCTCAACTCAAAACTACACAAGGAAAATTCTCACGTTCCAAGAAAGAAGTAGGAACTCAAAACCATAAAGAGGCTAAATGCAAATGTCCTATAGGAATATCAGAAATAAGTACAGCAATGGAAGTTTGTTTTGTTTTTTAAACTTTTTAGTGTGAATTGGGTGAAGGTTTACAGACTAAACCAGTATTCCATTGTGAAGGTTATAAGCACATTTTGTTTCATGTCATTGACTGCAATCCCCCCAACGTAACATCACATAGCCCACTTCCTCCCCGCGTTTCCCATTTCCATTCCTCCTTCTTTCTTAACCCTTCTAAACTTTATCCTTGGGTAAACACTGCCCTTTTGATCTCCAATGGTCGCATACTTCCCTAGAGTTATTGTTTGCCTGAAAATTGAGCCACAGAGCTAACCTCATTGCCAGGCCAGAAGTGTGACAAAGGGTCATAGTGTCACGGGTTCCAGCAGCCTCTATCTGGCCAGGAAGGCTGGTCTTTTATATCATGTTGAGTTTTTTTCTTCTGCTCTCTCTAGGATCATCTAGTGTCACCCCTTTCACAGCAGTTGGTAGTGGTAGCCAGGCACCATCTAGTTCTGGTGCCAGGTTCATGGCAGCTGAGGTTTGCAA
>NW_006408831.1:949250-952319 GCF_000296735.1 Chrysochloris asiatica
AGGGCAGATCATCAGTTTTACATTCAACAAATCATATACCTTGTTTCATTACAATGATTAGAATCCCCTCCATGTACCATCAGATGCACAGAAGTATATGTGATACAAACCAGGACTGGCTTTCTTGAATAAATCTGAAAGCCAGGAAAGGCTGTTCCTTCCATGAAAAACAAAGTAGAAAAACTGGTCTAAGACGCAGCAGGAAGCTGACCATATGCCCAACATTGTGGGTGGTAGAAGAGTAGACCTCCAAAAATCAAAGTTCCAAAACTGTACCATATGTGGGTGTTAGTCAAAAACTCTCCTACTCATTATTAGAGGAAGTTGAAGCAAAAAAAAAAAAAAAAAAGCATAAAAATTATCAAAAAATGGACCCACCAGAGGCAAATGTGAACCAAATGATACAGATGCCTGCATGATACAGACTCCTGGGACTCTGCCGGAAACATTCCTACTGAAGATGAGCTCATGGTAAAATATGTCTAATTATATGAAAAAAGAACTATCTTGAAAGAGCTTCAACAGATGAAACAGTTTGGAAATTTTACCCTCCATAAAGTACAGATAATGGAACAATATGAACAGGTTTTTAAAATGAGTATTTTAAAATACTCAAAGAATAAGGAACAATAAAACACATAAAGCAATTATATATAATATCTGATATTATAAAAAAAGGAGAACACATACATATTCAGTGAAGGACCATTTACTGGTAATATTATGTGCACCTGAAAAATATAAGCAAATGAAAGGAAAACAATAATGGGACACATTAACATGGTTGGGAACAAGATTAATATGGGTATATCAACAGGCTTCCTATTAAATCAGTAACCACTTAGATATAAATGACAAAGAGATACCATTTATAATAGCCACCACAACAAAAATACTTGTTGCTGATGTTAGGTGCCGTCAAGTGGTGCAACTCATAGCAACCTTATGCACAACAGAACAAAACACTGCCTGGTCCGGTGCCAATCTCACAATCATTGCTACACTTGGTCCCATCGCTGCTGCCACTGTGCCAATCCATCTCATCGAGGGGTCTTTCTCTTTTTCACTGACCCTTCACTTTACTAAGCATGATGTCCTTCTCCAGCAAATGGTTCTTCATGATAATCTGTCCAAAAGATGCAAGATGAAGTCTGCCATCCTGGCTTCTAAGGAGCATTCTGGCTGTACTTCTTCCAACACAGATTTGTTTGTTGTTCTGATAGTACATGGTACTTTTAATATTCTTCTCCAACACCATAACTCAAATGCATCAATTCTTCTATAGTCTTCCTTATTCATTGTTCAACTTTCACATGCATATGAGGCTGCTGAAAATACCATGGTTTGGGTTAGGTGTGCCCAAATTAGTCCTCAAACTAACATCTTTGTTCTTGAACACTTTAAAGAAGTATTGTGCAGCAGATTTGCCTAATGCAAGATGTAGTAGCCACTGAATATCTATGTAGTACATTCTAACCTGAAACACATGAATTGGAATTAACTTGATGGCAGCTGGTTTTTAAGTTAATCTATAAATTTAATTCTTATGGTATTAACAGGATTTTTTAAAAATGCACAAGCTGATTTTCAAAACTAAGATGTTGTTGTTGTTGTCAGGTGCCATCGAGTCAGAACCGACTCATAGCGACCCCATTAACAGCAGAATGAAACAATGTTCGATCCTGGGCCAACCTCACTACCACACTTGAGTCCATCAATGATGCCACCTGGCTGATCCATCTCGTTGGGGGTCTTCCTCTTTTTCTCTGACCCTCCACCTTACCCAGCATGACATCCTTCTCCAGCGATTGTTTCCTCCAGACAAAATGTCCAAAGTAGGAGAGACGAAGCTTAGCCATCCTGGCCTCCAAGGAGCACTCTGGCTGCACTTCTTCCAAAACAGATCTATTGGTTCTTTTGGCAGTCCATGGCACTTTCAGTATTCTCCTCCAACACCACAACTCAAAGGCATCAATTCTTCTACGATCCTCCTTATTCACTGTCCAGCTTTCGCATCCATATGAGGCTATTGAAAACACAATGGCCTGGGTCAGGCACACCACAGCCAAAGTTAATTAAAAATCAATAACAAAAAAATGTATTAGTGAGCCTCTACATATTTAGAAATTAGACAGTACACTTTTAAAAAGTGAGCTAAATAAGAAATCACAAGGAAAATTAGAAAATAATTTGAAGTTAATGATAAAACAAATATCAAAATTTGTGGAATGCAACTAAAGGAGTGTTTAGAAGAAAATTTATTGCTTCAGATGCTTATATTAGAAATAAGAAAATGTTTCAAATCAGTGATGTTGAGTTAGTTTGCTAGCATATAGAGAAAATAGCTAAAAATAAATAAAAATATAAAATAATATAGCCATAAGTCAAATAGATAAATTGAAATGGAATACTAACTCTCCAAATGCATATTAATCAAATAATAATGCTAAGTAGTCAAATAACCCACAAGAAGGCAGAACATAGAAAACAGAGGAATACAAAAGAGAGTGGCAAATAGAATACAAATAATAAAATGGTAGATCTAAAAGCAAGCATACCAATAATTATATTGCATTTAAGTGGTCTAAATGAGGCCTTCATTTGCCAATGAGCACAGCTCAAAATGAGAAAAAATGACTTGAAACATCCATTAATAATTGGAACATTGTATAAAATATGAATCTAAGAAAACTGGAAGTCATCAAAAATGAAATGAAACATAAAGATCTACATCTTAGGTATTGTTGTTGTTGTTGTTAAGTGCCGCTGAGTCAGTTCCAATCCATAGCAACCTTGTGTAGGGTTTTTGAGGAGAAGCTGGTGAGGTTGAACCACCAACCTTGCAGTTCAAACTGACTTTGCAGTCCAACACATTAACCACAGCACCACATCAGGACCTCATTGCCCAGGTATCAGTGAGCTGAAATAGACTATCATTGGCTCTTTTGAATTGGGCCTTATGGAATATGGCTAACTATGTCAGGAATGACAAATTGAAAAGAAATGTAGTCATCATCAAAAAGAACATTTCAATGGTGCTACAGCGTACCCAGTGAACGAGGCTTCCTG
>NW_006408831.1:953849-955430 GCF_000296735.1 Chrysochloris asiatica
AAAAGATACTTAATGATTTAAAATCAGAAATGTATGCATCAGAGTTGTATCATCTCACCACGCTTATTCAATCTGTATGCTGAGCAAACCTACTGCAAAAGATCTCCTTAAAGTGTTAAAAAGCAAAGATGTCATTTTGAGGACTAAGGTGCACCTGATACAAATCATGGTATTTTTAATCACCTCATATGTACATATATATTGTTGTTAAGTGCCATCGAGTCTGTTCTGACTCATAGTGACTCTGTATAGGGTTTCTGAGGAGCGACTGGTGAGCTTTAACCACCAACCTTGTAGTTCAAGCTGACTTTGCAGTCCAGCTCATTAACCCACAGCACCACAGCAAGATTATATAGATAGTGAAAGCTGGGACGAATAAGGAAGACCATAGAAGAATTGATGCATTTTAATTATGGTGTT
Source organism: Chrysochloris asiatica (assembly GCF_000296735.1). Classification (NCBI taxonomy): domain Eukaryota; kingdom Metazoa; phylum Chordata; class Mammalia; order Afrosoricida; family Chrysochloridae; genus Chrysochloris; species Chrysochloris asiatica. The sequence continues at coordinate 954,270 of NW_006408831.1, forward strand.
GTTGAAGAATATTGAATATACCTGTACAACCTTGGAAGTTCTGGCGAGACTTCATCTTGACCACTTTGTACAAGTTATCAGGAGGTACCAGTACCTCGAAAAAGACATCATGCTTGGCAAAGTAAAGAGCAAAAATGAGGAACGCCATCAATGAGAGATTGACACCGTGGTTGCAACAATGGTCTCAAATATAGCAACAATTGTGGGGATGGTAGGATCGGACTACAGTTCGTCCTGTTGTACATAGATAGGGTCATTATGAGTCGGAACTGACTAGATGGTGCTTAACAACAACAGACACACCAATTAAAGAGTAGAGATTATTAGACTGCATATAAAAACAAGACCCAACTCTATGTACAAGAATCCACTTTAAACATAGAGTTAGAGATAAGTTAAAAGTAAAAGAATGGAGAAAAATACATCATGGTTTAGTGGTTAAATTATCATCTGACAAATTAGATCTCAAAGTAAGAAGATTTCATAGATAAAGAGGAACATTTCAAATAATAAAGGGCTAAATTCACCAAGAAGACATAGCAATCTTAAATGTGCATGCTTCTAGTAACAGAATTACAAAATATGGGAACCTAGAACTCAAAGGAAAAATAGACAAATCTATAATTATACTTGAGATCTCAAGATTCTTCTCTCAGTAATTGCTAGAGCAGAAGATTTTGAGTAGACGAAAAATCAGGAAGTATATAGAAAACTTGAGCAACACCATCAATCCATGTGACCTGAATGACACTTATATAGAGCACTTCACTCAACAACATTCTTTTCAAATGCATATGGACCATTCATCACAATAGACCAGATTCTATACTATAAACAAACACTAATAAATTTTAAATAATTGAAAGTAAGCAAAGTCTATTCTCTGACCATAATGGAATTTATCTAAAACATTAATAACAGAAAGATATTTGTTGTTGTAGTTGTTAGATGCTGTCAAGTCAGTTCCCACTCAGAAAGACTCCATGTACAACAGAACAAAACACTGGTAGGTACTGCGCCATTCTCACATTTGTTGTTATGTTTGAGCCCATTTTTGATGCTATGGTGCCAATGCATCTTATTGAGGGGTCTTCCTCTTTTTCACTGACCTTTCACTTTACCAATATTGATGGTCTTCTCCAGGAACTGGTCCCTCCTGAT
>NW_006408831.1:956390-995205 GCF_000296735.1 Chrysochloris asiatica
AAACTTCCAGTTTTCCTAGATTCTTACTTCATATATTCCATGTTCCAAATACTGATGAATGTTTACAGCTGTTCATTTTGAGCTGTGCCCCATCAACTAGAAGGTCCTGAAAGCTTTACTCCATTTGTATCATCACAGTCAACTTTACTTTAAGGAGGCTGCTCTTCCCCAGTCGTATTTTGAGTGTCTTCTTACCAGAGGGCTCATCTTTTGTCACTATATCTGATAATGTTCTGCTGATATTTGTAAGGTTTTCAGTGGCCAAACATTCAGAAGTAGCCGAACTCTCCTTCTTCCTAGTCTGTCTTAGTCTGGAAGCCCCACTGAAATCAGCTGGTATTAAAATATTGGTGGTATAACTTCCATCATCAAAGCAACATGGAAACCACTACTGTAAGACAAACTGACAGATGAGTGATGGAGAAAGATATTTGGGAAATGTTAATATTTTTTATTTGTTGGATACCCATGTGCTTACATCATGCTTTCTGTTCTTTTTGACATATTTTAAGTATTTCACAATAAAAATAGAAAATAAAACTTTCAACTGATGTTTAAATTATGCAGAAAATGAAAGTTAATAAGAATTAAAAGCATACTGCTGTTGTTGTCATTACGTGCTGTCGAGTCTGTTCCGACCCATAGCGACCCTGTATAAAGTTTCCAAGGAGCAGCTAGTGAGCTTGAACCACCAACCTTGCAGTTCAAACAGCTTTGCAGTCTGGCGCATTAACCCACAGCGCCACACCAGGACTCCAAAAGAATACAAGTCCCTCCGTAAAGCTAACAATGGAGAGTGATATTTATTAACGGGAAAGAAATGAAGACCAAATAATTTCCCAGAGGAAAATCCAAACAGTAAAAGCCATTATAGAACTGTCAAATGTAAATAAAATCTGAAACTTAAATTGTGAAGTGGTGAAATATAAGCCTATTCTGTGACCAAAAAAAGTTTCTTTGAAAGATATCTTGATGTGCATTTAATGGCCAGAGTCACCTGGAGAAAAAGTTGCGAGGTGGTAAAAAATAAACACAATGAAAAACTTTGATAACCTTGCTATCTCTCCAATAGCCTCTATTTGTCACTCCTTCCTTTATTGCTCCACTGTCCTCCTACCACCATCTTTTTTCTTTTTTTGGAATTCTTGGCTAAGATTAGAAATGGAGTTCTCAAGTTCCCAATTTAACAAACAATCTGGATTCAATGCCATGATTAGTATCATTTGTTTCTGCTCAAAGCTCATCCTACCTTCATGATAAAACATTTTGGTCAACTCCACCTAAGTTTAGCAATAGCCACATTAACATCCTGCAATATGCAGATAATACAACCTTACTTGCTGAAAGTGAAGAGGGCTTGAAATACTTAAATATGGATTGCATTTCAATGTAAAGAAAACAAAAATCCTTACCACTGGACCAATAAACAACATTCTTATCTACAGAGAAAAGACTGAAGTTGTCAAGGACTTCATTCTTCTTGGATCAACCAACACTCATGGGAGCAGCAGTCAAGAAATCAAGCGATGCATTAGGCAAATCTGCTGCATAAGACCTTTTTAAAGTGTTGAAGAGCAAAGATGTCAGCTTGAGGACTAAGGTGCGCCTGACCCAAACCATGGTATTTTCAATGACCTCATATGCATGCGAAGTTGGACAGTGAACAAGGAAGACTGTAGAAGAAATGATGGTGTTGGAGGAGAATACTGAAAGTATCATGAGCTGCCAAAAGAACAAACAGATCTGTGTTGGAAGATGTGCAGATAGAGTGCTCCTTGGAGGCCAGGATGGCCAAACTTCGTCTCTCATATTTGAGGCATATTGTCAGGAAAGACCAGTCCCTGGAGAAGGATATAATGTTTGGTAAGGTGGAGGCTCAGAGCAAAAGAGGAAGACCCCCCAGTGAGATGGACTGGCAAAGTGGCAGCATCAATAGGCTCAAGTGTGACAACAATTGTGAGGTTAGCCCAGGACCGGGCAGTGTTTTGTTCTGTTGTGCATAGGGTCTCGGTGAGTCAGTACTGAATCGATGGCACCTAACAACAACAACAACTATTTACAGAGTCTGGCTGTGGGAATTTGGGCTGCAATGACTAAGTCTTACTTCCCTTATCTGTGACATGAAGGTAATACCCACCTAATAAGAGCTGGGAGGATTGAAAGTGCTTGGTCAGCAGAAAAAGCATCTTACAAATGATTTATTGCTAAGGGACACTAGTTTTAGATCCTGCTGTGATGATTTATAAAGCAGTGTTCTTCATCTGCTCTGCAAAGGTGTGACCTAAGTCAGTGACTTATTCCATCATTCTAACAGACAGGTATAGATGAACATCTGACCACCAAAATCCATGATGTTGAATACGTGCTAGAAAGTGGCTAAGTAGGCAGACACTACATCTTTTAGAACCTTTGCATTTAAGTGTGATCAAAGAATGAGTTCTTGATCCTGGAATGGGAGTCACAGCTTTTTAAGGAGCAGGAATGTCTCCTCTGTGCTGTTTTCCATTTTAATCTCAGACTTCTTGTTGTTGTTATATACTCTCGAGTTGGTTCCAACTCATAGCAACCCTAGGTAGGATTTCTAAGGAGTAGTTGGTAGGTTTGAGCTACTGGTGGGTTTAACCAGCAACCTTCCAGTTACCAGTCCAGTGCTGATCTTATATCACCACACCAGGACTCCAATATCAGGCTAATGTGTATGAAAATGACCAGGTCCAGATTATGGAAGGAGTCTGAATCTTTGAGTCACATAGCGTACAGGTAAAAGACACCCAGTCACAAGAAACACCGGCTTGGACTATTATGTGAGTATAAAATAAGCATCTATGCTATTATAGCAATTATACATTTTTGGATTGAGGTGATAAAGCAGTTGGCACACCCCTAACAAGGAGGTGGCATAATAATTCTGGGGTCAATGCTTTGCCAAGGTTTGGTACCTTGGCCACACACAACACATAGACCACAGTTACTTCATCTGTACAGTATGGACGACAATACTTCTAGCCTCATTGTGTTGCCAGGCAAGTTCATTGATGTAGTGCATAGAAAGTGCCAATTACTATAGTCGTTCAATAAATATTGGCCATTATTATTAACAGCACATAATTACCAGAATTTTTACACAGAATGACCAGAATTTTATTTTTGAAAGTTCACTCATTCATACCAGGAACATAGTGCTCTACAACTTTCCTCCAGGTGCCTGTGGCCATTATAAGCACATCAAATTTTTTTCCAAAGAAACTTGCATGATCTTAGCATTTTTCTATTTGTGTCACTATTAAACATAGTTTCACTGACAAATCTCCAAGCCTAGTTCTGCAGATTCAGTTTGCACCTAAAGGAAAACAAATGTAGATTTAAAGATAGTGATGGATTTTATTTACAAATACTCAGATGTCCTACTCACCTGTCTTAATCTGCAATCCTTAATTTTACAGTCAGGGAAGTATTTGCCACTCAGCTGCAGGTCCAAATTCCACCAGCAGAAGGCAGTGCTGCACATAAACTGATCCCATTTTTGAAGATTCCGGTTTGCCTTTTCATTGTGAATAGTTTTCTTGCATTTTCACCCCTTGCGTTTAGATGGATGTTCATGATGGTTCAGAAAATAAATTAATTAATTAAAGGTATTCCTTGGCTTGTTCTTGGCTTCTGTAGTTCTCTGAGTCTTTCTCGTGTGGTCTCTGGCAAATATCATTTCCTCACTCCACATTCACAAAAGTCAACGCTCGTGACCACAGGCGAAAGTGAACTTCAGGGGAAACAGTGAAATGAACAAACACGTTATAAATGGGCAGCCTGGGCGGGGTGGGGGTTGACCTGGTGAGGTTGGGAAAAGGCGTATCTGCTGAATGTAAGAATAGGAGCCCCCGCTCTTTCCCATAACTGCTGGCATAGCCGCCCCCTGTCCTAGTTCTTTACTGAGTCACTTCCCACCCACCTGTTTCCGCAACCGATTCCACCCCATCTTCTCCTGCATCATCGCAAATTCCAGGACTCGCTTCTATATACATTAGTGATTCTCAACTCTGTGTGTGTAGGGAGGTGGGGGTGGTTATGATACATTTCGGAATCTCCTATATGAAAATTTTTGACAACACAAGCTTTGCTTCCAGACCTGAAACAGATGCGGGTGCGGAGTGAGTAAAAAGTTAGAAGCTTGCTGGAGCTCTCTAGGATGTCTGAGGTTCTGACAACATCCCCACCTCCACCGTGGAACCCACTGAAGTAGTTAACTAAGACGTGGACCTGGAGAGCTGCTGGGGAACAGAAAGAAAGGATCAAAGCCGTGAAAACGACAGGACTCAGTGATTGATTGGTTCTATTATTGTTGTTAGGTACAGGTACCATGGAGTTCCAATCATTGTGACCCCATGTGGTGGTGGTAGTGATGTGCCTTGGGGTTGGTTCCGACTCATAGCGACCCTGAACAGGGTTTCCGAAGCTGTAAATCTTTACGGGAGCAGAAAGCCCCATCTTTCTCCCACGGAACAGCTGGTAGTTTCGAACTGCTGACCTTGTGATCCGCAGCCCAATTCGTAACCACTATGGTACATGTAGACAGAAGAAAACTCCACCAGGTTCTGCACCATTCTCACAATAACTCATTTGATCCAATTCTTGTAGGCACAATTGTGTCAGTCCGTCTCCAGAACGTCTTCTTTTTCAATGACTTTCTACTCTATTAAGCATGATATTCATCTCCAGGGACTACTGCCTCCTGATAACATGTCTAAAGTACACAGGACGAATGCTCTCTTCTAAGGAACAGCCTTGCTGTGCTTCTTCCAAGACAGATTTGTTCCTAATGTATTGTCCATGGTGTATTTGTTCATGAACAGTATACATTGTCTATGGTATACTCAATGTTCTTCACCAACAACAGCATTCAAAGGCATCAATTCATCACACATATGAGGCTGGTAGCATAGTGGTTACGAATCGGGCTGCTAACCTCAAGGTTGGCAGTTCGAAACTACCAGTGGTTCCACGGGAGAAAGATGAGGCTTTCTGCTCCCATAAAGATTTACAGCCTTGGAAACCCTGTGTAGGGTCACGATGAGTCGGAACCGATTCCACGGTACTTACCAACAACAAAAATGAGGCTATAGAAAATACCATGACTTGGGTCACCTTAGTTCTCAAAGTGACCTCTTTGATTTTTAGCACTTTAATGGTTCTGTTGTTGATGTTGTTGTTGTTGTTGTTGTTAAGTGCTGTCAAGTCGGTTCCGACCCACAGAGACCCTGTATAGGGTTTCCGAGGAGCAGCTGATGTGCTTGAATCACCGACCTTGCAGTTCAAACAGCTTTGCAGTCTGGCGCCACACCAGGACTGTTACGGTCCCCAAATTTCCCTGGGAAAATGAACTCCCAGTAGATGATCTTACTGCTTACTTAATTGAGAAACTTAAAACTCTCCAACTATTCTTCAGCCCTCTTCAATATGTCTGTGTGTTTTATCCATCGTTTCCATTTTTCCTTCTGACTCAATGCTCAGCCAGTCGCAGCCTCCACGTGGACGCCATCTTGCTTGCCTTCCTCCTTGGACTGCTCTCCTTGCACAGTTTCCCAAGTGCATCTCCCTCCCCCAGCCTTGACACCTGTCCTGAAAGCTTCCTTTTTCTTACTACCTTATCTAAAATCACCCAACCTTATCATTCTCCCTGCTCCTGACCCTTTACTCTTGTCTCCTCTTCCCTGTCCCTGTCTCTGTGATGGACTTTGTCACTTCTTTCACAACTACTAAAATACCTTCAGAGATAGCCTCTCTGTCTCCAGGAAGCTCCCATTCCAGACTGACTGCCAATCTAACACTGCACAGCCCCCTCCAAATGCTGGTGGGACAAGGTCCCGACCTCTCAGCTCATCACACAAAGCCCTTCATAGCAGACTTGTGCAACTGTAAGCATTTTAAGGAACTTTTTGCCCTTGCTTTTTCCCATCTGCTTCTTAAAACAAACTCCCATTCATGCTATAAAGCCGAGCTTAGGCACCACCTCCACTAAAAAGCCTTCCATAGATTTCATCATTCTGGAACTCTTTTGTGATTGATATCCTGACAGATTATTAATCCCTCACTGGTACACCTTCCAAACCTTGGAGTCATTCTTAATGATTCTTCTCTCTGCTGTATATATTCATTTACAGTTTTCTCTTCCGTTTCAAGTTTTAATATCTTGAGGACATAGATGGGGAATTAGTAATCTTAGCACACCCAGTGCCTTGCTCAGTAACTGTGGAGAAGAGTTGAGTTAGAACTTGCTCCCCTTCCTGACACTGATTTAAACAAAACACTTGCATGTCAAATAGATTCTGACTCATGGTAACCCAATGTGTTAGATTAGAATGCTGCTCTAATTTCCAGGCCTTTCTTCTGAGGTGCCTCTAAGTGGGTTCAAACCACCAATCTTCTGGCTAATAGCCTTGTACTTAACTGTTTACACTAGCCCCTTAATAGACATTTTATAAATATCAGATCTGTGCCTTTACTATGTTGTTACGTCACTCACTGGAATCTGCTTTTCTCCCCTATATCTGATCTTCTTATATAAAAACTAATGGCTCAACAGTCTTAAAGTCTGTCCCCATTCACTTCTCATTCTCTTCAGCTTCTCTGGGTCATTTCACATTGTTGACTACCACACTTCTTGAAGCTCATTCTTTGGTTTCTAAAGTAGCTAATCATTGTTGTAAGGAGCTCTGATAGTGTAGTGGTTATGAATCAGGCTGCTAACGTCAGGGTCAGCAGTTCAAAACTACCAGCTGTTCTGCGGGAGAAAGATGAGGCTTTCTGCTCTTGTAAACATTTACAGCCTTGGAAACCCTGTACAGGGTTGGAACCAACTCCACAGCACATAACCACCGCCACTAATCACTGTGTTAGCAGCAACCCAATTTTCCTCTAGGGAACTACCCCTCCTCCTTTTTCAGGTCATGCAGTTTGGATGCATAAATGTGTACTGCAGCCCTTGGCTCTGGTCCCCATCACCCTCCCACTTGGGATGAACATTTTTGGGTAAGCTTGGGAGAACCTGTGTAAATCAGCATGCCTCCACCCCACAGCTGGTAGGGAGCGCTACCATATAAATGAAAGACATGAGTTCTAGGATCTCTGAGTCTGAAATGAAAGCAGAAATAGAGCAAACAAGAAAAAACAGCAAACAAACTCATAGAGTCTCACATAATATTCTACACTGGCATTCCAAATATGCCTTTAGTGGTCTGGAATGAGGGAGGATCTGGAATTGTAGTGTTTATGAGTCCGGCTGCTAATCTCAAAGATAGCAGTTCGAAACTACCAGCCATTCCAGGGAAGAAAGATGAAGCTTTCTGCTCCTGTAAAGATTTACAGGCTCAGAAACCCTGTACAGGGTCGCTATGAGTTGAAACTGACTCCACAGCCCTTTTTGCTTTGTTTTGTTTTCAGTATTTTAGGTAGAATTTAAGGAACTCTACTGTTCCACACCACGCATCTGTCAGTTTGTTTTACTGTGGCTTATGTGTTGCTGTGATTCTGGAAGCTATGCCTCTGGTATTTTAAATACCAGCAGGATTACACATGGTGGATAGGTTTCAGCTGAGCTTCCAGACTAAGCCAGACTAGGAAGGAGAGAAGGACTACTTCTGAATATTTGGTCACTGAAAACTTTATGAATAGCAGTGGAACACTGTCAGCACCAGAACATTATGCACTGTAATATGATGAAGCGCACCTGAATATTGTTAGATATAGTGCCGGAAGATGAGCCCCTCAAATTGGAAGGCATCAGAATACAACTGGGGAAGAGCTGCCTCTTCACATTAGAGTTGACTGTGATGATGTGAATGGTGTAAAACTTTCAGGACCTTCATGTGTAGATAGGGCACAACTCAAAATAAACAGAAATAGCTGTAAGCATCCATTAATAACCAGAACATGGAATGTATGAAGTATGAATCAGGAAGTTGTCGAAAATGAAATGGAATGCATAAACATTGATGTCCTAGCATTAGTAAGCTGAAATGGACTGGTATTGGCCATTTTGAATCTGACAAATACATGGTTTGCTATACTGGGAATGACAAATTGAAGAGGAATGGCATCACATTCATCATCAAAATGAACTTTCCAGGATCTGTCTTGAAGTACAATGCTGTCTGTGATAGGATAGTATCCATATGCCTACAAGGACGACTAGCTAATACCACTATTATTCAAATTTACGCACCAACCACTAAAGTCAATGATGATGAAACTGAAAAATTCTACCAACGTCTTCAATCTGAAATTAACCAAACATGCAATCAAGATGTATTGATGATTACTAGCAATTGGAATGCAAAGGTTGGAAACAAAGAGAAAGGATCCGTAGTTAGAAAATAAGGCCTTGGTGATAGAAATTATTCTGGAGATCCCATGATTGAATTTTCCAAGACTTATTCACTGCAAATACTTTTTTAAACAACATAAAAGACAACTATACATTATGGACATAATCAGATGGAATACACAGAAATCAAATTGACTACGTCTGTGGAATAAGACACTGGAAAACTCCATATCATCATCCAAAACAAGGCCAATGCAGGGTTGTATTATTTTGCTATATGTATTCATTCTGTATGCTGAGTATCAGCATTTGCTGATGTCCAATGGATCTTAGCTGAAAGCAGACAATACCAGAAAGATGTTTACCTGTGCTTTATTGACTACGCAAATGTTTTTGATTATGTGGATCATGACAAGCTATGGACAACATTGCGAAGTATGAGTATTCCGGAACACTTAATAGTGTTCAAGAAGAATCTGTACCTGGACCAAGAGGCAGTTGTTTAAACAGAACTTAGGAACACTGAATGGTTTAAAATTAAGAAAGGTGTGCGACAGGGTTGTATCCTTTCACCATGCTTATTCAACCTGCATGCTGAGCAAATAATCCAAGAAGCTAGGTTATACGAAGAAAAATGTGGCATCAGGATTGGAGGAAGACTCATTAACAACCTGCGATATGCAGATGATACAACCTTGCTTGCTGAAAGTGAAGAGGACTTAAAACGTTTACTGATGAAGATCAAAGAGCACAGCCTTTGGTATGGGTTGCATCTCAATGTCGGACCAATAGACAACATTTTATCAACAGAGAAAAGATTGAAATTGTCAAGGACTTCATTCTTCTTGGATCAACCATCTAGGGCATACAATGACAACAACAACAATAGGACTCATGGAAGCAGCAGTCAAGAAATCAAATGACATATTGCATTAGGCAAATCTGCTGCACAAGACCTTTTAAAGTGTTGAAGAGCAAAGATGTCAGCTTGAGGACTAAGGTGTGCCTGACCCAAGCCATGGTATTTTCAATAACCTCATATGCATGCAAAAGCTGGACAGTGAATAAGGAAGACCATAGAAGAACTGATGCTTTTGAGTTATAGTGCTGGAAGAGAATATTGAAAGTGCCATGGGCTGCCAAAAGAACTAACAGATCTCTGTTGGAAAAAGTGCAACCAGAGTTCTCCTTGGAGGCCAGGATGGCCAAACTTCATCTCTCACACTTTGGGCATATTGTTAGGAGGGACCAGTCCCTGGAGAAGGACATCATGTTTGGTAAGGTGGAGGGTCAGAGCAAAAGAGGAAGACCCCCCCAGCAAGATGGATTGGTAAAGTGGCAACAATTATGAGGTTGGCCCAGGATCATGTAGTGTTTTGTTCTGTTGTGCATAGGGTCGCTATGAGTCAGTAACGACTCGATGGCACCTAACAACAACAACAATCCAATCATTTGGTGGGAATTAAGAAGACTTTGGCGCTGTGGGTTAATGCGCCAGACTGCAAAGCAATTTGAACTGCAAGATCTGCGGTTCAAGCTCACCAGTCGCTCCTCGGAAACTCTATACAGGTTGCTATGTGTCAGAACTGACTCGACAGCACTTAACAACAACAACAACAACAACAAGACTTTGGATAGAAAAGATATGTCAAGTAAATTCAAGGTAGCACACTTGTCATAACGATTCCAGGTTGTTTGACTATAGATATTTAAGATAGTTCATATCACCACACATCGGTTAAGGGACTGGAATGAGATGACCTTACATGTCTTCTCAGATGCTGAAATCTGGTCTGAGTTTGTCTGCGAAGTTTTCACCTCCACTTTTGAGACATAATTCCTGGTTCCCCCAAGATCACACCCCTTTGGTCACATATCACATGTTACCCCACATCAGAACTTTGACTACCATTTCCTACCTCTCCTATTAAACCATGACCTCTTCAAAGGAATGGCAAGATTGTGACTTCCTCAGTAGTGTTTATGGGAAGAAACAGTGGGAGGAAAGTAGAGATTCAATGGAAAAACAGAGAGTGGGGCAGAAGGCAATAAATCTACTTTTTGCAATATTTTAAAATATACTTTATCTTTTTAAAGCAGTTTTAAGTTTAGAGAAAATTTGCTCAGAAAGTACAGAGCGTTCCTATACACTCCTGCCTAGTTTCTCTTATTATTAGTATCTTGCATTCCTGTGGTCCATTTATTATAACTGATGAATCAATATTGATGCATTATTACTAACTAAAGTCCATAGTTTACATTAAGGTTTACTCTTGGTGTTGTACAGTCCTATTGTTGTTGTTGTCATTGTATGCCCTCGAATAGCTCCAACTCAGCTAGGGTTTCCGAGGAGCAGCTGGTGAGTTTGAACCGCCCACCTTGCAGTTGAGAGCTTGACCTTGAGGTCGAGTGCTTATCCTACGGTACCACAGCAATGCAGTCATTTGGGTGCTGAGAAATGCATCATGTCATGAGACCATCATTACAGTGTAACACCAAACAGCTTTTCTGCCTCTTTTCATAATATTTAAGCACTTAAATGTGATGTTCCAGTCCCTTAATCGAATTCTTGATTCATAATCCCTCCATGTTATGCTTGCTACTTTTTAAAGTTCAAACCTCTCCTCAGTGTTTCTTTAGAGATTGATTTTAAAAATAAAATCCACAGACAGAGGTTCTATTTGGCAGATAGATACAGTTTGAATTGAAATGGAAGTTGGCAAGGATTTTATTCTTGTCGGTGCCCATGGAAGAAGCATTCATGAAATCAAATGAGTTCTGGTGTGGTGATGTAGAATTAAAGACTGCTAACTGCAAGGTCAGTGGTTCAAACCCACCAGCTGCTCCTTGGAAGCCTTATACAGGGTGGTTATGAGTTGAAGCAGACTTGATAATACTTAGCAACAACATTACTTTGGAGCAAATCTGCCATAAAAGATCTCTCTAAAGTGTTAAAAATAAATAAATAAATAAAAACAAAAGAAAGATGTCGCTTTAATAACTAAGATATGCCTGGCCCAAGCCATAGTATTTTCAATGGCCTCATATGCATGTGAAACCCGGACAATGAAGAAGGAAGACCAAAGAAGAACTGATGCATTCAAATTATGGTGTTGGAAAGATCATTGAATATACTGTGGGCTGTCAGAAAAACAAAGAAATCTGTCTTAGAGAAAGTGTGGCTAGAACCTTAGAAGTGCACATGGTGAGACTTCAGCTTGCTTACTTTGAACACGTCATCAGGAAGGATCAACGTCTGGAGAGCAATTGTGCTTGATGAAGTAAGGGGTCAACAAAAAAAGAAAAGACCCTCCATGAGATGTAGTGACACAGTGACTGCAATTGTTGTTGTTAGGTGCTATCGAGTTATTGTTGTTAGGTGCTAACTCGCAACAACTCTATGCACTGCATGGTCCTGTGCCATCCTCACAATCATTGCTATGTTTGAACCCATTGCTGCTCCCACTGTGCCAATCCATCTCATTAGGGGTCTTCCTCTTTTTCTCTGATCCTCCACTTTACCAAACATGATGTCCTTCTGATAATATGCCCATAGTATGAGAGACAAAGTTTGGCCATCTGGCTTCCAAGGAGCACTCTGGCTGCACTTCTTCCAACACAGATCTGTTTGTTCTTTTGGCAGCCCACGGCACTTTCAATATTCTCCTCCAACACCATAGCTCAAATGTATCAATTCTTCTACGGTCTTCCTTATTCAGTGTCTAACTTTCACATGCACGTGAGGTTATTGAAAATCTCATGGGTTGAATCAGTGCATGTTAGTCCTCAAGCTGACATCTTTGCTTTTCAACATTTTAAAGAGGTCTTGTGCAGCAGATTTGCCTAATGCAATACGTCGCTTGATTTCTTGACTGCTGCTTCCATGAGTGATGATGGTTGATTCGAGCAAAATGAAGTCTTTGACAACTTCAATCTTTTCTCCATTTATATGGTTGTTGTTTATTGGTCCATTGGTGAGGATTTTTGTGTTCTTTGTATTGAGGTGCAACCCATACAGAAGGCTGTGATATTTGATCATCATCAGTAAATATTTTAAGTCCTCTTTGTCTTCAGCAAGTAAGGTTGTATCATCTGCATATCACAGGTTGTTAATGAGTCTTCCTCCAATCCTGATGCATGTTTTTCTTCATATAATATAGCTTCTTGGATTATTTGCTCAGCATACAGATTGAATAAATATGGCGAAGGAATGCAACACTGGAGCACACCTTCCCTAATTTTAAACCATTCAGTGTTTCTTTGTTCTGTTCAAACAACTGCCTCTTGGGTCTATGAGCACAATTAAGCCCAAAAAATAAAAGAATACTCTTTCTTCACAGTTTTTTTCACAGCTTGTCATGATTCACACAATGGAAAGCCTTTGCCTAATCAATAAAACACAGGTAAACATCTTTCTGGTTTACTCTGCATTTAGCCAAGATCCATTTGACATCAGCAATTATATCCCTCATTCCACGTCCTCTTCTGAATCCAACTTGAAGCTCTGGAATCTCTCTGTCAAAGCACCAGTGTATGGTGGCTACAATAATAGCTTCAAACACAGCAACAGTTGTGAGGATGACACAGGACCGGGCAGTGTTTTCATACTGTTGCCCAGAGGATCTCTGTCAGTCATAGCAGAATATACTGCTCCTAACAACGAACAATAGCTTGCACTGGATTCTTTCATTTTAAATGCCAGTTCCACCTTCTCTTGACTCAGTCTTCCTGCTTACCTGTCTATTATCTGGTAATTTTTTTCATTTCCTTAATGTTGTTGTTGTTAAGTGCTGTCGAGTGAGTTCCGACCCATAGTGACCCTGAACAGGGTTTCCAAGGCTGTAAATATTTACGGGAGCAGAAAGCCTTATCTTTCTCCCGTGGGGCAGCTGGTAGTTTCGAACTGCTGACCTTGAGGTTCACAACCTGATTCGTAACCATTATGCTACCAGAGCTCCTTTATCAGAATGAAGTGCTCAGAGTTACAGGTACTTGAATCATAATGGTGAATCAGGGGATCAGTGTATAGACAAGTGACACTTTTGTCTTGTCTTGTTTTACTCCTCTAAGGAGCTCTGGTAGCATAGTGGTTATGAATCAGGCTGCTAACCTCAAGGTCGGCAGTTTGAAACTACCAGCTGTTCCGCGGGAGAAAGATAAGGCTTTCTGCTCCTGTAAAGATTTGCAGCCTCGGAAACCCTGTGCAGGGTCGCTATGAGTCGGAACCAACTCCATGGTACTTAACTCCTCTAAGGAAAGCTAGATAATGAGACAATCTTCCTAAATAAGTTACAGAAGCAAATTGCAAATAATCTGTCTAAAATAAGGACTTCTGTTTTTCTTAGCAGAGATTTAGCTGGGGGTGGGGGAAGGACAAACCCTAGACACCTTCCACCTCTCATTGTCTGAAAGGTTTTCTGTCTAGACATTTCTTAAATGGTGTTGAGTGTAATTTTGGCAGGTCCAGCTGGCCCAGACTTCCCTAAAAGGGCTTTTAAATATTGCAGCATATTTAAAATGGTAGTCACTGC
This sequence comes from Chrysochloris asiatica, assembly GCF_000296735.1. Classification (NCBI taxonomy): domain Eukaryota; kingdom Metazoa; phylum Chordata; class Mammalia; order Afrosoricida; family Chrysochloridae; genus Chrysochloris; species Chrysochloris asiatica. The sequence goes on from NW_006408831.1 coordinate 970,239, forward strand.
CTCATGTGGAAGAGATTTCATTTCTGACTCATAACAACCCTGTATAGGGTTTCCAAGGAGCAGCTGGTGGGTTTGAACCACCGGCCTTGTGATTAGCAGTCCAGGGCTTTTCCTACACTGCCACATGAGTACTATAATCTAACTAGAGAGATAGGAATTGTTATGTGCTGTGGAGTTGGTTCCGACTCATAGTGACCCTGTACAGGGTTTCCGAGGCTAAATCTTTTCGGGAGCAGAAAGCCTCGTCTTTCCCCCTCAGAACAGCTGGTAGTTTCAAACTGCTATCCCTGAAGTTTGCAGCCCGATTCGTAACCACTATGCTTCCAGAGCAACAGGAGATATATACACAAATGCAACTTTCCTTTCAGATGGGGGCTTGAGAATTGGCCTTCTGAGTCCTGTTGTTTTTAGTGCAGGCAAGTCAGTTCTGACTCCTAGCTACCCGGTAGAGGGTTTCCAAGGATCCGCTGATGGGTTTGAATTGCTAACCCTGTGGTTCACAGTCCAATGCTGATACTACAGCATGATATCCGAGAAGCTTCAGAAGCAATAGTGATGTCTGAACCTCACCAGGCAATTTAATGAGAAATATCTAAGTCTTGGTGTGGTTTGGCAAAGTGGAAGATCAGCGAAAAAAAGGAAGACCTCCAACAAAATGGATTGCACAGTGGCAGCCAAACTACACTTAAACATAACAACAATTATGAGGATAGTGCAAGGCCAGGCAGTGGTTCATTTTGTTGTGCATAGAGTCGCTATGCGTCAGAACTGGTAGCGTAGTAGTTACCAGTCCAGCTGCTAACCTCAAGGTCAGCAGTTCGAAACTACCAGCAGCTCCGTGGGAGAAAGATGAGGCTTTCTGCTCCCCTAAAGATTTACAGACTCGGAAACCCTATGCAGGGTCACTACAAGTCGGAACCAACTCCATGGCACACCACCACGCAACAACAATATCATATGTTAATGAGGCAGGATTGTTGGTGTTATGTGCTGTCAAGTCTGTTCCGACTAATAGCAACCCTGTATAGGGTTTCTGAGGACCGGCTGATGAACTTGACCTGCTGACCTTGCAGTTCAAACAGACCTTGCAGTCCAGTGCATTAACCTGCAGCACCACACCAGGACTTGAATCCTAGCTTTACAAGGGGGTGTGATTCATTCATTCACTCGTCTGCATCTTTTCTCTTATAAAAGATAAAGAGAGACAAAAGTTATCAGAGAGAAGGGACTTGAAGAGCCGGGAGTAGAACTCACCCTTTGAATCTGAGGTCCATGGGTAGACCTTCTATATCCAGTGGTAAAATATAAGGGGCTTCAAAAAAGTTCATGTAAAAATTTCATTATCATTTCATTCCATTTTTCCACAGACCTTTGAAGCCCATTAATACATGCCAAGACACATGGAAATCTCCAAGGAACCAAGAAGCAGAAGTTGAAATGGCAAGGTCTTTCCTTCAGAGTCAACAAAAAGAGAGAGCCTTTCCGTAGAGTTAGCACTCTGAATGTGAACTTCTAACCTCCTAAACTGTGAGAAAGTTTCTATTTGGTAATGCCATCCACTTGTGGTATTCTGTTATAGCAGCACTAGAGAACAGAGACACCCATGTACAGCAGAATGAAATGCTGTCAGGTCCTGAGCTATCTTCATGATTGATTGTGGATGAGACCACTGACCAAGTTTTGGCAGTAGGTCACTAAGGCAATCTTTCTAGTCCATTTTAGTCTGGAAGCTCCATTGAAATCTGTTCACAATCATAGAAATTCGCAAGCCTCCACTGATAGATAGATATGGGCAGTTCATGATACTAACTGCCCATCATCCGTAATTGAGCCCATTTCTCTCAGATGAGAATTTTACTACTAAACCACCAGTGCCCTTGGCCTAAATCTTGCTAAAACCATGCAGGGACCTTGTCTGACTTCCACTGGCTTCACAAGGTGAAAACAGAATCAAACTCAAAATCAGTCCAAGACTGATTCCTATGAGACAGAAGTCAGATATGCTTCAACCCTACAACCTTCTTTATCCTCTTTTGACACCAGCCATCCCTCCCACAAAGAGCTCTGGTAGCGTAGTGGTTACAAATCGGGCTGCGAACCACAAGGTCAGCAGTTTGAAACTACCAGCTGCTCCGCGGGAGAAAGATGAGGCTTTCTGCTCCCGTAAAGATGTATAGCCTCAAAAACCCTGTTCAGGGTCGCTATGGGTCGGAACCGACTCAATGGCACTTAACAATAACAACAACATCCCTCCCACAGCACTCTCTGCTTCATACCAGGGTTCAATTATCCATTGCAATGGCCACACAGAACTCAGAACAGCACTCACAATCATGGGTTTTATTAGGGAAGTGAACAGGGATTCTGGATCCCAACCAACTCAGGACACAGCAGTTCTCCAATTAGGCATGCCTCACTCTTGTCTTTGGTCTGTCAACCATGTGTTACCTTTGCCTCTGCCTCAGTCCGTAGGCTTAGAGCCTTCAGTTGCTCCATCTCTCATACCACCCCCTCTGTCTTCGCCTCTACTGTCTCTACTTTCCTAGGTAGGGATCTCATACTCTACTCAAGCTCCTCCTTCTTGATGGTCCTGAGGTCGTCTGTCTCTGCTTCTGACATGGCTCCTTTTAAACCTAGTCAGAAGACAAAACTAACAAATCCCAACCTTAGAGTCATTTATACCTTATTTATGTGACCCCACTCAGTAACTCTGGTAGCATAATGGTTAAGAATCGGGCTGCAAACCTCAAGGTCAACAGTTCAAAACTACCAGCTGTTCTGTAGGAGAAAGATGAGGCTTTCTGCTCCTGTAAAGATTGACAGCCTTGCTATGAGTCGGAACAGTCTCCACGGCACATAACCACCAACCAACCACTCAGTAACTTAGTAGGAATTAAGCTTTTGGATAGAAAAGCCATAGCAAATAAATTTAATACATCACACGTGCCTTTTCTTAAAGACAGAAATTGATTTGTCCTTCCTGATTTCCCCAACAAGAAGGAATAAATGTATTGATAGGGTCTCAAGAGATCCTAGTGCTCCCATCAAAGAAATACTCAGAGAAGCACAAACCAAGTTCTCTTTGTTGCAGAGAGCACAAGGAAATTGTAAACACAACAGGGGTGCGACCACACTGCCCTCACCTGATGGTTTCCTTGCTGAATATTGTTAAAGTGCAGCCAGTCCCTGGAAATGATTGAGAAAGCCAATCCAAACATAGTGCAACTCTTTGACTCACCATATGTATTTCTTGGCAACCACTTGTCTTTGACTTGGAAGTACCTGTGTTCATTAACTTGGAGTCCAGTAGTCATCCAGACCCAAATAGGATGTACATTTCACTTCATAAAACTGGGTCCTTGGGAAGCAATGGAGGTTGACCTAGATTTTCTCCTGATAGGCCTTCATCTCTTGACCATGCTGTCATCCAGTGCAGGTGCAGAATCCCGTGTAAGGGAGTGAGCAGGACCTTCATGTACCAGAGCAGACATTCTTACGCACTGACGCCTGCCTGGCTGGGAGATGCGCCTTAGCCTTGATTAAAGTTGTCTTTAATTCCCTTTGTCCAAGGAAACCTATTCAGCCAACACAAATATATTTGTCCTAATCACCAGCACTTGCAGCCAAAGCCTCTAATGCCCTGACCCATCTCTGTAATTGTCCTGACCAATATATCTGCCTTCTTTCAATGACAGTTCAGGCTAGGACAGGCTCCAAGCTCTACCTCAGAATGTGATTAATCAAGAACATCAGTGCAGAGTAGACGCAGACTGGAAACTTTTTATAAGCTAGGAAAAATAATAGCCAGACTCTGAGAGAAGGAGATGTAAGCTTCCAAATAATTGTTCCTAAGGGTGTGTGAAAGATGCTTTGTTCAGAAGGAGGCAAGTTTTCCAAAGCCGCAAAGGGGCTCCAAAAGCTTACTCAGTACCTACTGCATCAGAGGAAACCGGAGCTTTCTCTCAGAGAGAAAAATCCATTCTTTAGTCCCACTTGGACAAACAATTTCAGTTTCAGAGTAGTTACAGGCCTTCCAGAAAGGACTTCAGCAATCATAAAACTTCTCACTTGGTTGCAAGCTAAGTTTCCTAGGGAGCAGTGACACCTGGTGCTACAGTCCCTCAATTGCCTCCTGGAATGTGTTGGTTCTGTGGCCTAAGGATCAAGGTCAGACCACTGATTTCCTTCTGCCCTCAGTCCTCCTGCTCTGGAATCTCCAAGTGTTGCCATTTTCAATGTCATGTCAAGAATTTCTCCAAAGGTTTCCCTTCCCTGTTTTCATTTTGAAGGAGCTTGGAGGAAGAGAGGGAATAATACTTCCCTCAAACCTGTGCTTACGGAAGACACTCCTGCTAAACAACAGGAGATGGTCACTGTTGCTCTGTGAAACACAGGGAATTTAGCCCATTAAGTCCCTTGTTGTCGTTGCTATTGTTCAGAGCCATTGAATTGGCTCCAATCATAGCAACCCTCTATAGGGTTTCCAAGAAGTGACTTGTGTCTTTGGACTACCAATCTTGTGATTAGCAGTCCAGTGCTTAATCTCACATTGTCATACCAGAACTCCATTAAGTACCTTACAATAATAAAAACAGTTGTTGTCAAGTCAATTCATGACAAACTCATGTGTGTCAGAGTAGAACTGTGCTTGATGGCTGATGTCTCAGACGTAGATTCCCAGGTCAGTGTTTCTGGGTGGAATTGAACCACCAACCTTTGGGTTGGTAGCTGCATTCTACTCACTCATTTGACCACCATTCACTTATTTTCTACTGGGTAACAGGTAGGTACTAAACTGTGCCAATGCAAAATTGAATAAGAAATAGTTCCTTACGGAGTTTCCACTGAACGTAGTGTGGGAATGGTAATGACAACAAGGATTCCTGGGCTTAGATATCAGTGTCAAGGGAAGTGGTGGTGGTGGTGGTGGTTATGTGGCATGGAGTCAGTTCTGACCCATAGCGACCCTGTACAGGGTTTCCGAGGCTGTAAATCTTTATGGGAGCAGAAAACTTCATCTTTCTCCCACAGAACCACTGGTAGTTTCGAACTGCTGACCTTGATGTTAGCAGCCCAACTCCTAACTACTACGCTCATTCAAATCATTTACAGAATGAGAAGTTCTTCACATTAGCGTAGTCTCAATCAATTTGGAAAGCTGATTTCTTTTTTTTAATTCTCATTACATATTGTTTCACAGGACAGCACCTCATTGATGTCATTACCAACTTCTGTCCCTGCTCTGTCTTGTCCCTTTGCTGGTGATTGGTGTGAATTTCTGTGTGTCTGCCCCTTGATGAATGCCGTTTTCTTCTTTAGGAGGAGGGCAACGTTAGGAGCTCTACCTATGAATAGTATGTTCCCTTGGGTAAGAATTTCTCCTTTATTGTAATTTTGTGAAGTTCAAAATGGCCATGAACCAAATGAACTGGATGATTGGGCACTCTCCTCCCAATCCTCAAACTGTTTCATTTAGAAAAAAAGAAAGGGGAAAAAAACATTACTTGAGGCAAAAGGAGGGAGAGGATACTGCACATAATTTTCCCCCTAAGTCTCTCTGTTTCTCCAATCTCCACTTCAGCTTGCCCACCAAGATACAGGAGGCCGTTATCTGGCCTGATTTCTCTCTTCTTGAGCCATCTCTATCATCTTTTGTTCTTGGTCTCTTCTCCAGGTTTCGCTTGGTTATCCTCATTTCACTTTATTGCTTGCTTATTTCAGGGCATCTTTCTTTGCTTTCTTCCTAGTGATTTACTTCTGAAAACTGAGTCATTGACAACCTCTGTGAAGCATAGTTCTAACTCCAACACACGGGGGTTATCATGAGGTAGAATCAACCAAACAGCAACTGGTTTCTGGTTTTCCTTTCATAAATCAACCTTTTTGGATAAATATCTTAAGACAGAGTTTTTGACCTTGACTGCACGTTACAATCCCCTGGGTCTCATTCCCAGCAGTTCGGATTCAATTAGTTTGGGATGGGACCTGGACACTTTGAGTTTTTAAAAGTTTCCAGGTAATCCTAATGTTCCAGGAAGGCTAAGAATCACTACTAAAGGGTTGTGGCTTTGGTTTCTTCTTAACATCTTTCTCTGATTCTTTGTAGTCTATGTATATAGTCTTTGTATAAAGAAAGAGCTGAAACAAGCACAATAAATTAGTTCTTGACATTAAATATTACAGCATCAAGGGAAATTATCTCCCTGGTTGTAAGCCAGGACTAAGGGACCTCTGGTTCCTGGATGAAATTTTATCCTCAGTATCACAAGGTACCAGGAGAATCACTGCCCATATTTCTGCCTATAGCTGTGTAATCAGAACCACATTTCTATGTCACAGAACATCATCATTCAGAGCGTTTCTCCATATAGACTGTGTGCATTCTGGATGAAGTTTCAGTTTCCATTCCCTTTTCTCTTTGCCTCTGCTTCTCTTTGCCCATCAGTTTTTCTACCTTAAGAAAACAAATAAAACAACTTGTGAATGGATTATAAAATACGCCTACTCTTCACTTATCAACATGGTTGCTTCCAAAGACCAAGTTGTTATGCGAAAATCGGTGTTACACATAAATGGAGGATGACTACAGCAGGTCACAAATTGGAGTCTGCTACATCATTACCTAAGGAGCTCTGGTAGTGTAGTGGTTATGAATCGGGCTGCGAACCCACAAGGTCAGCAGTTCGAAACTACCAGCTGTTCCACGGGAGAAAGAAGAGGCTTTCTGTTCCTGTAAAGATTTACAGCCTCAGAAATCCTGTACAGGATGGCTATGAACCAACACTGGCTGTTTCCAATGGGTAGTTATGAGAAAAAAATGAATCCATATCAGTGAAGATGCTGTGAGAACAAATATAAACTATGGTTCCTTTTCACTGAGTAGGCTACGGGCCTGAATCTTTCCATAGAAGAAATTTTTCCTGCACATTCTCAAAGCTATCATGTCAATTTCTTTGAAAACCTTGTCTGTGTCCATGTGATCCAAACTCTTGATGGTCTATAGGAAGCTTTTTTCTTTCTGGTAAGGGTGCTTTGCACTCTGCCTACTGCTTTCTGGAAGTTCCATTTTAGTAGGAAGCCCTGGTGAGGTTCCATCCCGACATCTGCAAATCACATCCACAGGGAAAATGTGACTCACCGAAGTTACTGTGTTAAGATCTCATGGATATTGTTCAGGGAGTAGGCGTTGTCTTTGGGCCAAGTCACTTAAAATCATCATGACATCAGCCTGTCACTGAAAAACTAAGAATGCACACACAGGAAGTAAGGAGTAGGGTGGGCGCTGAGACACACAGCTACTCCAAGGCCACTTTCCTAGCTCTCCTCTAGTCTTCGGTATCATACAATGAACAAATGTGACAGATTGTCTGGCATTCAGCAGGTGAACAATAAAGGGTAACCAGCTAGCTATGACATTCTCATAAATCAGTGCTGTTGTTGCTGCTAAGTGCTGCGGAGTCAGTTCCAACTCTTAGCCATCCTGTATAGGGTTTCCAAAGAGTGGCTGGTGGGTTTGAACCACCGACCTTGCAGTTCAAACTGACCTTGAAGCCCAATGCTTTATCCTACAGTGCAATACCAGGACTCCAAATAAATACCCTATATAAATAGCAAGGAGTCCTGGTGTGGTGCTGTATGGTAAAGCACTAAATCTCAAAGTTTGTTTGAACCACAAGGTCGGTAGTTCAAACTCACCAGCCACTCCCCGGAAACCCTATACAGAGTCACTATGAGTATAACTGACTCAAAAGCGCTTAACAACAGCAACAAAATAGCTAAGATGACTCAACTTTTAGTGGAGTAAGGATATAGACATAAACAAACCATAATTGGCTGCACTGATGGTAAATACATGAAATACTCACCCCCAACTCTGCAGGATTCTTGGATGCAACCCTAGAATCCTTCTCAACCCAGCTCATCAAACAGCTGCTACCAATCAATCCAAGGTGCTAATTGCTATGTAATTATTGGACATTAGTAGAAAAGTTTTAGCAGCCTAATCAATTCAGGCATAGCACTTGGTCAAAGATTCAAATCACATCATTACAGTTGGTGTCTTCTTCCTCATTATATTTGTCATCAAGGTCAGAGTTGTAAATGTCATCATAAAGTGAATTTGATTCTTTTCACTTGAAGAAACTTCCGTTTTGATGTAGTACTCCACTAAGGCTATGTGGCCCTTCATTTGATGTTTTTATGCTTCAGTGTTGGTGGCTAAATAGTTTCCAAACGATTTCAGCATACTGTTTTCTTTACAGTCCCCTCACTTCAGTCATATTGTTTTTGTTAAGTGCCGTTGTGTCAGTTCTAACTCACAGAGACTTTGCATAGGGTTTCTGAGGAGTGGAAGTTGGGTTTGAACTGCTGACCTTGAGGTTAGCAGGCCAGTGTGCTTATCCTACAGTACCACACCAGGACTCCCACTTCCAGTTATAAGTGAACATATTTTAGAAAGAACTCAACTACATACGCGTTGTCTTTTATGGTTTCATCTCCCTTGTAACAATAGGATGATGTCATAAATCTAGTTCATCATTTTAGTGAGTTACAGAGATGTTGAGAGCAGACAGACTACTAACAATTAGGTAGACTCTAAGAGAAAACATTTGGTGAGAATAAGTTCTATAATAAGTTGCAAAAGAACTCAACTAAAGGGTAGAGAAAAGTTAAATGGAGGCTTCCAGAGAGAGGCCAACCTTCGATACTAAAGGTAGAACAAATTCAAAAGCAAAAGGAGTTCATGATCTTTTTATTTTTTCTTGGTCTCTTTGTGAAGTATTTTGGAAACGAGTACTTATCCAAGGATCCCTCCTCTTCTTAATTTTGTGGCTTCAGTGCTGGGAAGCTGGGCTGTCCCAGAAAGTCAGCAACTAGATTTACAGATGACACGAGTGGGCTCTTAACCATCTTTCAGAATCCCTAGAGCTAGAGAAGGGAGCCCTGGTGGCACATGGTTAAATTACCTGCTGGTGACCGAACGGTTGGTAGATTCAATTCATCCAGTGGTTCCACGGGAGACAGACATGGCAACCTGCTTCTGAAAGATTACAGCCTAGGAAACACTAAAGAGCAGTTCCACTCCATCACACGAGACTGCTATGAAGTAAAAACTGAACAACAACAACAGCCTTAGAGAGAAGCCCATTGTTGATACAAATGGCTAAGTGCTCAGTTGCTAACTAAAAGAAAGGCAGTTTGAATCTACCACAGGCACCTTGGAAAAAAAGGCCTATCAATCAAAAAGAAACCTTGGGAAAAAGGTCTATTCATCCCAAAGTAAAGTCGTTGAAAACTCATAGGAGCACAATCCTACTACTCTGATGCTCATAGGGCAGAATGAGTCATATTGGATTCTATAGAAACTGTATTCTTGGCCCCAGAGAAAACAGGGAGCCCTGGTATGGTGCGGTAGGAAAAGCACTGGACTGCCAGCTGCAAGGTTGATGGATCAAACCCACCAGCTGCTCCTTAGAAACTCTTTACAACATTGCTGAGTCAGAACTGACTAGATAGATAAGAACAAATAGCGGACACAGTCAAATTACAGGGACTCAAGAGGTCTCTCTCCATCAGTAAACACAGGTTCCTATATAGAAATGAGTGAGCATGCCATGGAGTCTCCATCCACTCCTCAATGGGCGACCAAGCTAATGTGGTACTGTCCCATGAGGAGTACCAACTACATGTTCTGTCACTTTGTGAATAAATCATGAACAGCTTTGTCCAACACAAACTGAAGGAACAGTTGTTGTTGTTGTTGTTGAGTACCACTGAGTTGGTTTCGACTCATAGATAGGGTTTCTGAGGATTGGCTGGTGGGTTTGAACCACCAACCTTGTGGATAGCAGTCCAGTGTTCATCCTACAGTATCACACCAAGACTCCGGAGGAATGATACCAGACTCAATTCAGATGCATCTGTCAGCATTATTCTCATAACCATCAGCAAAGATTCTCATGGCGGAGGATCTCCGAAGTAAGAAACATCAGAGAAGACAGGAGTTACCAGTTCGAGAGTCATATGAGAAGACTAACCAAGATGCAAGACTAATTCATATCCAAGATTCTTCCCCTAGTCATCCGAAAGATAGAAGTGCAGTAGGGACTAGGAACCCCTGAATTGCTCAAGAACTGTCCTCATGGGGGCATGGGACTCATATTCTGAAATCTTAGGATAAAGGGCCCTAGTAACACCCAACTTCTGCTGTATCAGACTCTATATTTGGTAGAAATCAGAGCCTGAGATGCATTAAGAAAGGAGTTGAAATGATATACAGTTTTGCAGCCTGGCCAGGATCCTTACTTATGCAATGAACATTTCTTCACTACTGAGCAGAGATGTGGGCTCTGTAATTAGCTCTGCTTCCTGAGTAAAAGCAGTCAACACATTCTGACAGAGCCTCGGCATGTAATCTCCCAGTATGAAATACTAAACCATATGCAACATTGCAGCCTCTGTAAAAGCACCTCTCATTCCTTAGAAACATGTCAGCACCGCAGTAAGAGTTACCGCCCACCTCTGAAGAACTGGGTGGGTGTAACTAACCTGAACAGACTTTCTGATTCGGATGCTCATTGATGTCACTTCCTGAATGAGGTCTGCCCTAATTTTACTTCATCTTCTCAGTCACCGAAGTCCTGGTGTGCACTGTAGAATAAGCACTGGACTGCTAAGTGACTCTATGGCAAGTGTTTCTTTTATTGTTGCTAGGTACTGACTCATAGTGACCCTATGTACGACAGCACGAAACACTGCCCATTCCCATGCCAAACTCATAATCATTGTTACGTTTGAACCCACTGCTGCTACCACTGAGCCAATCCATCTCATTAGGGGTCTTCCTCTTTTTTTTCAGACCCTCCACTTTACCAAACCTTCTCCAGGGACTGGTGGTCCCTCCTGATAAAAATGAGAGACGAAGTATGAAAGATGAAGTTTGGCCATCTTGGCTTCCAAGGAGCATTCTTGCTGTACTTCTCCCAACACAGATTTGTTTGTTCTTTTGGCAGTTCATGGTACTTTCAGGATTCTCCTCCAATACTATAACTCAAATGCATCGATTCTACTATGGTCTTCCTTATTCACTGTCCAGCTTTCACATGCATATGAGGTTATTGAAAATACCATGGCTTGGGTCAGGCACACCTTACTTGTCAAACTGACATCTTTGCTCTTCAAAAGTTTAAAGAGATTTTGTGCAGCAGATTTGTCTAATGCAATACATCATTTGATTTCTTGACTGCTGCTTCCATGAGTGTTGATGGTTGATCTGAGCAAAATGCACTCTTTGACAACTTCAACTTTTTCTCCATTTGTATGGATGCTATCTATTGGTCCAGTGGTGAGGGTTTTTTGTTTACTTTACATTGAGGTGCAATCCACACTGAAGGCTGTGGTATTTAATCTTCATCAGTATTTTAAGTCCTCTTCACTTTCAGTGAGCAAAGGTTGTATTGTCTGAATACCATAGGTTGTTAATGAGTCTTCCTCCTATCCTGATTCATATTTTTCTTCATTTAATCCAGCTTCTCAGATTATTTGCTCAGCATATAGTTTGAATAAGTATGATGAAAGACTACAACCTGGCATAAACCTTTCTTAATTTTCAACCATTCAGTGTCCCCATGTTCTGTTTAAACAAGTGCCTCTTGGCCTATGTACAAGTTCCTCATGAGAATAATTAAGTGTTCCAGAATACTCACACTTTGCAATTTTGTCCATAGCTTGTCATGATCCACACAATCAAAAGCCTTTGTGTAGTCAATAAAGCACAGGTAAACATCTTTTGGATATTCTCTGCTTTCAGCCAAGCTCCATCAGACATCAGCAATGATATCCCCCATTCCATGTCCTGTTCTGAATCCAATTTGAACCGCTGGAAGTGCTCTGTCCATGTATAGTTGCAGTCATTTTTGAATGATCTTTACCATTCTGGAAATATCTGTGGAGCACCTACCCTTTGTCAGTATCTGTGCTAGAAACTGAGTATACAACAAAAATAAGACTAAGCCTTGCCATCTAGGAGTCTGGAGGAAACAGAATGTAAGCAAAGCTCTGCCAACACCCACAAAGATTCACATAGACATAACTGACCTGCCATGTTAACATCATGCATTCCCTTGTCTATAAAACCTAACAGGGTTATTCCTCTTGTTGGGTTGTGGTGGGGGTTTTTTTGTTGTTGTTTTGTCTTGTTGTTGTTGTTTTGCTTTGTTTTATTTCTAAGCAACTGAAGGCCTTCCCAAGGGATGAGTAAAAGAATGATCAGGTCCCTGACTTAATTAGATTTGACATCAAGCAATTACAAGGCTACCAGAGACTACTGGAGACCACCAAAAGGAGGCCCCAGCAACAGAAAGGATGCAAGATTTCCACTGAGCCCAGAGAAGATAGAACTAAACCCACAAGGTATCAGCCTTGTCTGCTCTTTCTATGATTTTCCATTGCAAATGGTCCAAGGACCTTCGGCCATGCAGTTGTGTCAGACCAGAAGCATAGTGCAACCAGGGTTGTGTGATTGGATAGCAAGCAAGTGCCCTGCCCCCTTTTATCTTTGCTCATTCATTTTCTTTTCTCAGCAACAGATCTTGGCCCAACAAGAACTATTTTGCTGACATTCTATTATAGCCCATAGACTAGAGAAGAGAGTTAGCAAATGTTAAGTGGAATTGGCTATCTGTCTCTTCTTAGATTCAAGTGCCATAGACCTAATACTGTGTCTATTTGGCTCTTACTAAATGTTGGCTGACCTTTTCCCTAGCTCCTACTGCACTCCTACCCTCCACAGTGCATTTAGATAGTGGATTGTCCAACCATAAACAGAAACAAGCATAACCTTTTGAATTGTTTCAGAACTCAGGAACTTTGTACAACATTTGTTTTGCAGGTCAGAAAGAAACAAACTTTGGAAGAAGTCTTTTCCAGATTAAAACTAAATCACCAAACCTGTAAATGAATTCTCTTCCTTTCCTCTTTTCTGTTTATAGAATTTCTACTGCCTTTTCCCTTTACCATCTTCTCCCTCATTTTTCGCCATGGGTTGTGGGTAGGACTTGTTTTCTGCCTTCTTGGAGTTTCTATGTAATTGAACTTGTTTACTATCACCAGGCAGAAGAGATAAGAGTCCAGCTTTTTAACAAGCAAGATCAAAGGGGAAACCTTCCTTCAATCATCTGCCTACTGTATACCAAGCTAACACATTGTTTGATTAACAACAAAAACAATGCTAGATGGAGAAAGAAATCATTGGAAGGTTCTGAGGTGAGAAGAGAAGAAGCTATCAGGAAGACTTTACAGAGGAGATGATATTCAAGTTGAGATTTGAAAGATGATTGATGGTGGAGGTGGAATTGGTTCCGACTCATAGCAACCCTGTACAGGGTTTCCGAGGCTATCTATACGGGAGCAGAAAGCCCCATATCTCTCCTGTGGAACTGCTGGTAGTTTCGAACTGCTGACCATGAGATTAGCAGCGTGACTCTATAACCACTATGCTACCAGAGCTCCTTTGAAGAATTATTAAGAGGGTACTTTGGTGCGGAGTCCTGGTGTGACGCTTCAGGATAATGAGTTGGACCGCAACGTCAGTCTGAACAACAAAGTTGGCGGTTCAAACCCACCAGCTGCTCCTCAGAAACCCTATATAGGGTCGCTATGGGTCTGAACTGACTCAACGGCATCTAACAATAACAGCAATGGTGTGATGCTGTGGGATCAGCACTAGACTGCAAACCACAAGGTTGGCAGTTCAAACCCACCAGCTGCTCCTTGGAAACCCTATACAGGGTTGCTATGAGTTGGAGTTGACACAATGGCATTTAACAACGGCAACGATGCAGTTAAAGGTTAACAAAAATCTTCAGCAATCCACTATTAAAGGTAAATCAAAACTATGAGGGATTTAGGATTCTAGATATATGGAGAGGTTCAGCCCATACTTCCCCCAGACCAGGACCCTTCCTTCCACAGACTCTCCACTGGGCAGTTGGTATTCATGTCTAGACTGCTGCCTCTGGATCACAGTGAAACGCAGTGTTCCACATCAGTAGCTGAGATAAGAAAGGGAACTCACATTATGTGAATAACTTTGTAAATTACGGGTTCAATTTAAAAGATTGGGCTTTATTCACAGTTAACTGGAAACTTCCATTAAAGAAAACACCCCACTCCTGAAGCCGATTGGCTAATTGAGGTTTTGCTACATGTGTCTTTTTGTTTTGCTTTCCTCCTTCTCTCTGCTCTACGGCCCTTGGTTTCACTCCTGTCTCTTCCACAGCATTTTCTTCTCTTTTGCTCTCTTCTCCCACCCTCTCACTTGTCATCGCTTGACTCCACCAGAGCTGTGTAGGAACCTGTAGAGAAGGAATCAGTTAGTTGGGACTCTGAAGGAAATTCATCATTTATTTACTCCTCGTTTGATAGGGTACACCTAGTCCCTCTTCAATGACCACTCGTTGAAGCTATTTCTGTGAGTGAGGCCATAATCTGAGACTCCAGACAGGGATGAGTATAAAAAGCAATGCACATGGCAGGGACAGTCGGGAGATTTCTGTTTCTGAGGGAGGAAATTGGAATGTTGTCAAGGCACAGCTGGCAGAGGGAGTGAGCTAGAAGATTCAGCCCTGGGGTGAGGAGGAAGAGGAGGTGGGGGCCTTTAAATAGCAGGCGGCTTCGCTGTTTCTATAAATTAAAATGGTACGTTTTTGCTGAACACTGATTACGAAAATAGTCTTTTATTAGACAGTTGTACCAGCCCATTAGGACAGCCCTTGGGGCACTAGCTGGGGAATTTTCCCTGAAGTTCCTAAACGTGGCTGACTACACCTCAACAAATGCACCAAAAGCATTTGTTTTTTATTCCTGCTCAAGGATTCAGCACAGGCTAGGAATGAGTAGCTGGGGGATAGGACAGTAATAGTCCAGGGCTTTACTTCAAAAGCAGCCAGATTGAATGATTCTGGCCATTTGTGTACTTATCTTAGACTAATTCATCCTCCTTTTGCAGCCTCTCCAGTTTCTCAAGGAAGATTGTAAAAGAGGCACATGTGTTCTGCCTAGGAGGATGAGGGAGGAAAAAGATGGGTGCAGGGATTGGGCAAACTTTCAAAGACATGTCTCTTCTCTATAATGCAGACCTAATGAGAGAGAGAAACGGCTGAGGGAGACAGAGAGAAAGAAAGCCTTTTGTCTTGCAAATCACACAACCCCCTCTGACGTTCATTTATTTGTGTAGGATACATTCATTATATGCACGTGCATGTTATTTATGAGGACACATTATATGCAAAAATGCTATAAATGTAATTGGTCGCCCTTCCTTTCAGTTAATTGAAAAAAAAATACCTTTGACGTGGCAGAACGCAGTAGGCAAGAGACTGAGGAACGCTTCAGCTCAACACTTCCTGTGCCTTCTAACCACTTTTCTTGTAGGAAGCAGAGCAACGTCTCCTAGAAGGAAAGAGTAGTCCACTCCACTTGGCAACTACCGTGAAAAACATGGTGTCCAAGTGGCTGAGAAATCCAGTCAGGGTGAATCAAAACTCAATTAACAGATGCCCACTCGAAGCCAGAGGATCTATTTTTGTTTCCTAAGCAGTCCTGGTGTGGCACTGTTGGTTAATGCGCCAGATTGCAAAGCCGTTTGAACTGCAAGGTTGGCGGTTCAAGCTTACCAGCCATTCCTCGGAAACCCTATACAGGGTCGCTATGTGTCGGAACCGACTCGACAGCACTTAACAACAACAACAACCAGAAGGAATGAATAATCATTGCTAACATTTATTGAGCACATATTATGTGGCAGGCACTGTTCTCAATGCTTTATATCTATTACCCCATGTAATTCTAACAATGCCACAAAGAAAATTCTGTTTCCAGATGAAGCCACCAAGGTTTAGAGAGAATAAAGTACTTGCTTATGGAAACCCAGCTGATAAATGGCAGAGCCAGGACAAATCCCGTCAGTCTGAACTCTAAACAAAACACCATGCTCATAACGGCCACCCTATGCTTCCTTCATTCCTAGTGTACCCAGCTTGTCCAAATATAGCCCGTTCTTCCTTATCTCATTTTATCTATTCACCTATCCACCCCCATACCTGCCACCCCAGACCTTCCTAGAGATGCCTGGCATTGGAGTTTTGCTCTGACTGCCAGCATCAGAGTGTAGATTTCTCTGGTCAGATCTACTTAGCTTGAGACTTACTGCTAAGATATATCAGGGATGTAACTACTTTAAAAAATGCCAGCAGAAGTTCTCTGCGATCCATCTGTGACACAATGAAAAGACATGCTAAAAGGCTGCCTGGTGGAACAGCTTTCTTTAGAAATCTGAGAAGACAAGGAGGCTATAAAAGGAGTCAAGATCCCCCTCTCACCCTCTTGGTCTAATCTAATCCCCAGGAAGAGACAGCACATGTCAGGAGGCACATTATTTAAGAAGTATCCTATAGAAAGAAGACTGTTTCAAACCAACACTGTGTGAAGCCATTGAAACCGAGTGAAGAAAATTGATTTCTCAACATGGAAGGATACTTTTGACAGTTGTTGTTGTTGTGAAGTGCTGTCGAGTCAAGTCCGACCCATAGTGACCCTGTATAGGGTTTCCGAGGAACAGCTGGTGAGCTTGAACTGCGACCTTGCAGTTCAAACAGCTTTGTAGTCTGGTGCATTAACCCACAGCGCCACCCCAGACTCTTTCAAACCAACACTATGTGAAGCCATTGAAACAGAGTGAAGAAAATTGATTTCTCAACATGGAAGGATACTTTTGACAGTAGCCTTGGAAAAAGCAGTGGGTCTTAGACACTCAATCAAATAAATCCATTTACTGGATTCCTTAAGTAAAGAGTCTATAGCTCATAAAACTTTCCTTCTCCCCCTCAGTGGGACACTAGGTTGACAGAAACCCAAATGTTACAAGAAAGGCATCTCTCAGTGTATCCATTCCTCAATAGGAGCAAAGAGAGAGGACATTCGCTTCCCAGATGTTTGGTTTTGGAAGACAAGGGCTGGCTTTGCTCCAAGCCCTTTTCTGATTTCCTGGCCTTGGCTTTAGAGACATTAGGGTGGAGGCCATTCTGCTCTGAGAAATACATTTGCCCTTCAGTTGCAAAACATCTCCAAGTGATTGATGAACCAGTCTCAGAGAAGAAGGAATAAGTCACTAGCACCTGATACGCAGCCACCTCTAGGAGAAAATATTTTAGTCTTCAGAAAGCCTTACGCCACATGGGCAGTAATTAAAATGAGATTTAGAGATGATCCGAGTCACTCACAGTTGTAGAGATCCGAGGAGCTATTAAAGGAGTTATGGTCCCATGCTACAAGACGAGAAATTTACTCCCAGTAAACGGTGACCTTCATTTTCTCCTTTGGCTAAATGTGCCTAGTACCAGCTCCAGCAGGGTCCGAAACTCTTCCTCAGGGGCTGGTGTTGACCAGCTTTAGGAAATCAGGTGGCAGCCTTACGGTTTGACAGGTGAAAATGTTACAAAACCATGTTTATTCCAGGCACACTGCTTGCTTAGGATAAAGCTCTGTTCAGAGCTGTCCGTTCTTTGGAAAGCCACCTTTCTAATCCAGGCAAGGCCACCATATCTTGGGTCCCCATTTTGTGACCATGGAACTTCAAGTCATTTTACCTCTTTGGGACTCTTGATTCTTCTCGTATAAAAGGTATGTGTCAGACTCATTATGTATTTTCAAACCAACTAGCAATTTAACTCATTTTGTAAACTAATTACAAGAAGCTGGTTAATATAATAAACCAATACAGAATGGAGCTCCTTTGAGGTTGGTTGGTGGTTATGTGCCATTGGGTCAGTTCCAACTCATAGCGACACTGTATAGGGTTTCTGAGGCTATAAACCTTTATGGGAGTAAAAAGCTTCATCTTTCTCCCTCAGAACTGTTGGTGGATTAGAACTGTTGATCTTGTGATTACCAGCTCAGTTCGTAATCCATTACATAATGCTAAGGATTTTAAGAATTCAAATTCCACCTCTGCCAAATTCCAGTTGTGTGACCTTGGACAAGTTACTTATTCTCTAAGCCTTAGTTTCCTCATCTGTAAATAATATAATAATAAATAAAGTCTCAGACCAAATCTAATGCCACTGAATCAATTCCCACTCATGTTGATGTCATGTGTTACAAATAGAATGTGTTACATAGGATTTTCTTACCTATAACCTTTTTTTAGTTTTTTATTGTGAGTTGAGTGAAGGTTTATAGAGCAGATCATCAGCTTTACATTCAACAAATCATAGACTTAGTTTCATCTTAATGATTTCAGTCCACTCAGTGTAACATCACTTACTCTACTTTCTCTCTGTGTTTCTTGTTTCCCGTCCTCCTTCTTTCCCAATGTTTATGAATTGTGACCATTCTATGGTGTGTGTACCTCACTAGTGGTTTTGTCTATATACCTATCTGTTGCTTGACTGAAAATTGAGCCACAGGAGTGAGATCAGTTCCAGGTCTGAAGAGTGACCAAGGTCCGTAGTATCTGGCTTCCACCAGTCTTTCTATCTTACCAGTTAGCCTAGTCCTTTTTATGTTTTGTGTATTGTTCCACATTTCCTCCCACTTTATCCAGAATTTTCTGATGTGATCAATTTCAGAGCGGTTGTTGGGCACTATCTAGTTCTTTTGGTCTCAGGACTGATTATCTCCAAGTGTCTTCAATTCTCATCACTTTCCATTCCTCCAGACAGGGAAAGACGAATCATTGTACCTTAGATGGCTGTTCGTGAGCTTTTAAGATGCCAGGCCTTGCTCACCAATGTGGAACGTAGAACATTTTATACTTTATAGAGTATCTTAAGCCATTTGACCATGGTGTCCCCTAAAACTATGGTCCTGAGTCCCCAGATCCAGTGACTTATTTCCTCAAGATGTCGGTGATATCTAAGAGGTTTTCATAACTTTGCCCACTGTGTGCCCTACACCTTCGTGGATGTATTTGCAGCAAAGGTATTTGCCCATGTACAAATATCCTGTCAAACCTTCATGTATTTGTGGGTGTACCCCCACTCTCCCACACTCATTCAGTCCAAATATCTGTTCATGTATCTACCCATGTTGTTGTTGTTAAGTACCGTGGAGTTGGTTCCGACTCATAGTGACCCTGCACAGGCTTTCTGAGGCTGTATATCTTTATGGGAGCAGAAAGCCTCGTCTTTCTCCCATGGAATGGCTGGTAGTTTTGAACTGCTGGCCTTGAGGTTAGCAGTTCGATCCGTAACCATTACACTACCAGAGCTCCATTATGCAGCCTGTGTGTATTTACCTCTGTAGCCTTTAATTCTTTACTCCTTCCCAGGTCTTATCAAGCCTTCATCATTCTTCTGCAAACCTTACCTATAATCTTTATGGAAGCAGATCACCAGACCTTCGTTCATTGTCACTGCTGGGTGGGTTTCAATCATCAACCTTTAGGTTAGTTGAGCTCAAACCATTTGCAGCACCCAGAGACCTTCCCATAAAATTAAGGATTATAATAACTGTTACTTCAGAGTTACAAGGATTAATGAGGTAATATATATGTAGAGGAGTCCTGGTGTGGCACTGAGGGTTAATGCACCAGACTGCAAAGCCGTTTGAACTGTAAGGTCGGCGGTTCAAGCTCACCAGGCACTCCTCGTAAACCCTATACAGGGTCGCTATGGGTCGGGATCGACTCAACGGCGCTTAACAACAACATGTGTAGAACTCAGCACATAAGGGTTTAATAAGCATTTTCTATTCTTATTAACTAGTATCAGGTTGTAGCAGGAGTGAGACACCTGGAATTTCGTATATTCAGCCCTTCCCCCTCAAGTTCCCTACACCTGTCTACAACCCAGAGGAAGCTGAGAAATCTCAGGGCTCTGTGGAGATTTTTAAAAGAGCTCTGGTAGTGTAGTGGTTACAAATTGGGGTGCTAATATCATGGTCAGCAGTTCGAAACTCCAGCTGTTCCACAGGAGAAAGATGAGGCTTTCTGCTTCCGTAAAGATTTACAGCCTTGGAAACCCTGTACAGGGTCACTATGAGTCAGAACCGATTCTACGACACATAACAACAACAGAGATGAATGTTTCCTAGACTTCCCTGAGATAAGAGTCATATGAGGAGCTTATTAAATATCTGAATGACCAACAGTAGCAGATGTGGTTGGGGTCCCAGGAATGTGTGCTTAGCAAGCACACCAGATGTTTCTTATTTTCCGACACATTTGGGGGACACTGGAAAATGATCTTGAAATCCCCTTTGGCTTTGATGTGCCAGGATTCCATCTCTTCTACAGTCTAAGTCAAGGCACAATGTGCACTCCCAGATAACCACTGTGGGCTTGGGGCAACTCAGACTTTATGGGGAAATGGCCTTGCCCTTTTCCGAGGCCTGCCCAGCCCCCTGGGACAACTCAGGCTCGCCTTCTGGCTGACCTCTTGAACTCTGGCCTTTCAGTCTGTCCTCTCAGGCTCAGCTGACTTTCCTGGCCTCCAGCATATGCCTGCCTGACCTCTCCCTGGCCTGCCCTCTTCTGTTATTGCCAGCCTCCTGGTGGGGCAATTTCATGGGGAGATTGAATCCGAGTGAGAGTAAGAAACCTAAAGAGATGCTATTTTCTGCCTAATCTGCTTTCTCCCCATGGGTCAATTTGGCTGTACTTTTATTTTTAAATAAAAGAACCTAGAAACAAATGAGCAAACACTGTATTATTGAGAACCATCTGCAGAAACTCTCATGGAGCCTCTGCAAGGTCAAAGCTATCTGTTCTGCCTGGTATACAAAACAGCCGATAGGCAGGCAGGATGGGAAATTGCAGAATCATAAGAAGTTCTAATAAAAGCTATCATCTTCCTTTGCAAGGGAATGTAACAGTTTGCTCTGCAACAAAAATCTTCAGACTAAGAGCATTTGTGTATTTAACAGAAACAACAATGACCATGTTAAGTTGACTGGGCTGATTAGGAAAATTCACCAGCAGCCCCAAAATCTCTCTCTCTCCCTCTCTCTCTCTCTTTTTTTTTTTTTTTTTTTTTTTTTTTTTGCCTCTTTCCTTCTCTTTGAGCCCAGATTTTCATTTTCAAAAAATGCCATCTGTTCTTTATGCAACTTGCATGTTGAAGAAAAATCATTCCAATCCTTGGAATTGTTTCCTCTTTTTCTTTTCCCCCAGCCTGGTTCCCTCTGTCTACAGAGGTGAAGGTAAGGGAGAGAACCAAGAAGGAAGTTTCTATGAATATGTCTGTGTAACTAAGAGCCACCAAGAAAGGCTGTGCCCTGAGAAGCCAGGATACTAAGCAGTGTTATAAGCATGATGCACTTTAGGCTTTGCTTTAGGTTGCCAATGGATGATAAAATGTGATAATAAAAACGTTCTGAATCTGCACTATTTAATATAGTAGCTACTAGCCAAATGTGATTATTGAGCACTTGAAATGTACCTAATGTCACAGAGGAACTGGATTTTAAAATTTATTTCATTTTAATTCACTTAAATCTAAATTTACATTGTTGTTAGGTGCCGTCAAGTCGGTACCGACCCATAGCGACCATAATTATGCACAGCAGAATGAAACACTGCCCGATCCTGGGCCAATCTCACTACTGTTGCCACGCTTGAGTCCATCGATGCTGTCACTTGGCCAATCCATTTCGTTGGGGGGTCTTCCTCTTTTTCTCTGACCCTCCACCTTACCAAACATGATATCTTTCTCCAGCAACTGGTCCCTCCTGACAATATGTCTAAAGTATGAGAGACGAAGTTTGGCCATCCTGGCCTCCAAGGAGCACCCTGGCTGCACTTCTTCCAAATTTACATAGTTACATATATATACAGTTTAGGGGAGTTCTAGTGTGGCACTGTAGGATCAGTGGATTGTTAATCATAAGGTTGGTGGTTCAAGCCCACCAGCTGCTCCTTAGAAACCCTAGATAGGGTTGCTATGAGTCAGAACTGATCCGGTGGCATTTAATAACACAACAACAGTTGAGGGGATTAATTCTATGTGTACTGACATGTGTGTGTGTTAGGAGGGGATTTCAGAGGAGATAACCAGAGCTAGGTGTGGTACTGTAGGATAAGCACTGGACTACTACATCAAGGTTGGTGGTTCAAACCCACCAGCCACTCGAAGTATACAGGGTCTCTATAAGAAACCAACATGACAGCACATAACAACAACAACAACAGGAGCCTAAATCAGCAGACTTTGATCTCCTTCCCGCTTGGTCGTCTCTTAATCCACATTCCTCCCACAGCCAGGATCAGTTGTCTGAATGTCTCAGGGGACAGTTTCCTCCAGCATAGGCCATATCACTTGTATATGATTGTGGTTTCCAGCTACTATTGATGCATAGTGATGTGAGCTGTCTTCATTTAACGATATCTTCCAATTCTGTAAATCTAGCAAAAACAAAAATAGTAGTCTCCTCTAGGGATCCAAAGAAATAAGCATTTTGCCGAAAAGGAATGTAGGGTCAAGTCTCAACTCAGCTTGAAGGACTGCCACATCTGTTAATCCATTTGAAATGCCTGTTGTGGCTGCAGGCTTGGTGACATTGGTTCTGCCAGTCGGTACCCCAGCCAATCCTGTCTCCTTCAGAGGACTGTTCTGTTACTAAAAGTTAGTGAGGCCCCTGAGAATCCAGATTACAGGTCAGAAACAGAAACATGAACATCTGATATTAACATCTAAAACCAGAAGACCCTATCTGCTGCTACTTAGGTTGGCTACTCAGACCTGCATCAGCATGTGAGGCAGAAGAAAGCCAGTTAATGAAATAGACAAAGCATAACACTTTTGTACAATTCCCAGAATTTTGTCAAAAATAATATCTCCCTCAAAAAGAGAAAGAAAGAAAATAAACCCTGAGTGTCTTAGTAATGACCAAGGAGAGATCCTGGAGGAGCCTGTTGTTACTGTTGTTAGGTGCTATTGAGTTAGTACCTATGCACAACACAACAAAACACTGCCTGGCCCGGTGCCAATTTCACAATCGTTGCTATGCTTGATCCCATTGCTACAGCACTGGGCCAATCCATCTTGTTGAGGGTCTTCCTCTCTTTGCAGACCCTCCGCTTTACCAAGCATAATGTCTTTCTCCAGACACTGGTCCCTCCTGATAATATGTCTGAAGTATGAGAGATGAAATCTGGCCAACCTAGCTTCTAAAGAGCATCTGGCTGTACTTCTTCCAACATAGATTTGTTTGTTCTTCTGGCAGTCCATGCTACTTTTAATATTCTCCTCCAACACCATAACGCAAACGTATCGATTCTTCTAAGGTCTTCCTTTTTTATTGTCTAACTTTCACCTGCCTATGAGGCTATAGAAAACACCATGGTTTGGATCAGATGCACCTTAGTCCTCAAGTTGACATCTTTGCTCTTCAACACTTTAAAGAGGTCTTGGGCAGCAGATTTGCCTAATGCAATATGCCATTTGATTTCTTGACTGCTGCTTCCATGAATCAAAATATGTTGTTTGGCTATCAGACTGATGAAGAGTGGGTCACAGTAATGAAGACTCACCTGGACTCTGACCTGTGCCCTGCAGATGTGCTCCCAGAGGCCTGGAAGTCTGTCCCCCTTGCTTCCAGAGAATCTTGCAGGGCTCCCAACACAGAATCTTCAACAAATACTTGTTAGCTGATTACCTAATTTTAAATGTTCATGCATTTACGTTTTTCAAGGAAATTTGGCAAAGAAAGCCAAGTAACTATTTTTGGTTTCTCTTAGGTTACACTTTATTCTGCACACTTTTGAGCCAATACAGTAAGAATTTATTACTATGGGATCGCTTTAGCAAGTATACAGAAGATGAACTTCCTGCCACTGGTATTTCTGTTCTGATGCAAAAAGGATGTTATGGAAAGTTCACAGTTCTAGTCACTTTACCCTCAGTTCGTACTTGATTTTCACTTCATTCATTCCCAGGTCTTCTTCTTTTCCTGTGAGAGTCGCTAGCAGAATCTAGGGCTGTTTCCCCCTGAATGATGGTGACAGTGGTTCTGGAAAATTCCTTTCCTTCAGAGTCTCCTACATTGTTATTGTTGTTATTTGCCTTGAGTAGATGCTGGCTGAAGGCAACACCATATATGCAGGATAGAACTATTCCAAATGGTTTTCCAGGCTGTGACCCTTTGTAAGCAGATGACCTGGCCTTACTTCCAAGTAGCCTCTGGGTGGGTTTGAACCACCAGCCTTTCAGTTAGCAGTTGAGAGCAAACCATTGGCACCACCAAGGAGCCTGAAGAATTACTGTGTCAACCCAAGAATGAGCCTCTGGAACAAAGTCTAGGACAAGGTCCTGACACCTTGCTCTTCACCCTCAAAAATTAATTGGTGCTGTATTCCCCAAATATGTGTCAACCTGGGTAGGCCATGGCTAGGCCTAGTGCTGTGAGATTATCTTCCACTTTGGGATTTGTTGTAAATCCCAACCTCTAGATGAGCTCTCTGCTCCTGTAAAGAAACCTTATCTGAGACTGTGGGTTTGTGGTTAAGGAGTCACGGTTAGGTTATGTTAAAGAGGATTCAGTTCTGTTTGTTATGTTAATGAAATCGGATTAGGGTGGGATGCATCACCCTTACTCTGGTCTCAGCCCTGGTGGGGGAGATGGCTGGGATGTGACCTGAATTACCTTTTATCTTACAAGAGATAAGTAAGCAGAGCATGAGGGACCGGACACCCACCCAGGAAGAAAAGCTGGGAAGGGAGTGGATCCCCTGGGCCTGGTGTTCCTATGCTGAGAATCTCCTTGCCCCAGGGAACAATTAGTACTAAAACACAAGGAAATCTCCAAGGATGTCAGAACTTTCAACATCTGTTGAAACAAGGCCCTTACCTAACCAGAGCTGACAGAGAGAAAGAGCGTTTCCCTAGAGCTGGTGTCCTGAATTTGTTGTCATACTGTGGTGGCATGCGTGTTGCTGTGATTCTGGAAGCTATGCCACAGGTATTTTGAATAC
>NW_006408831.1:997214-998578 GCF_000296735.1 Chrysochloris asiatica
AGAGAGAGAGCTAAAGTGAATAGAGAGAAATACTGTTATCTGATGGTACATGGAGGGAATTATAATCATAATGAAACAAAGTGTATGATTTGTTCAATGTAAAACTGATGATCTGTCCTATAAACTTTCACTCACTTCACAATAAAAACTTAAAAACAAAGAAGATGGAAGGAATATATAGAATAACTGTACCAGAAAGAGAAGATTGATGATGAACCTTTTGAATAAATAGCATATTATCAAGAGCCAATGATACTGAAAGAAGTCTAAGGTACATTGAAGGCACTGGCAAAGAACATGACTCTGAGAATTGATGGAATATAACTGAAATCTTTCAAAAAACTGATACAGTACTGGAGGCACTCACTTACCTATGTCAAGAAATTTGGAAGACAACTACCTGATCAACTGTTTGGAAGAGGTCCATATTAGTGCCCCTTCCAAAAAAGAAGTGAACCAATGGAGTGCAGAAATCATCAGAAAATATCATTAATATCCCATGCAAGCAAAATTGTTCTAAAGAAAATTCAAAAATGGCTACAACCATACATTGACAGAGAACTTCCAGAGGTTTAAGCTGGATTCAGAAGGAGACGTGGAACTAGGGATATCATTGCTGATATCAGATGGATCTTGGCTGAAAACAGAGAATACCAGAAAGAAGTTTATCTGTGCTTTCTTGACTATGCAAATTCTCTCAATTGTGTGGATCATGACAAGCTATGGACAACATTGCAGAGAATGAGTATTCCAGAACACTTAATTGTGCTCATGAGGAAGCTGTATGTAGACCAAGACGTAGTTGTTCAAACAGTACAAGGAAACACTGAATGGTTTAAAATTAAGAAAGGTATTCTTTCAGCATATTTATTCAGTCTGTATGCTGAGCAAATAATCTGAGAAGCTGCATTATATTAAGAAAAACATGGATCAGGACAGATGGAAGACTCATTAACAGCCTGCAATATGAAGTGGATGATACAACCTTACCAGCTGAAAGTGAAGACACCTTAAAATACTTACTGATGAAGATCAAAGATCACAATCTTCAGTATGGATAGTAAAAAATCCTCACCACTGGGCCACTAAATAACAACCATGTAAATGGAGAAAAATTGAAGTTGTCAAAGACTTCATTTTGCTCAGATCAACCATCAACACTCATGGAAGCAGCAGTCAAGAGATCATATGACATATTGCATTGGGCAAATCTCCTGCACAAGACCTCTTTAAAGTGTTGAAGAGTGAAGATGTCAGTTTGCGGAATGGGGTGCACCTGACCCAAGCTATGGTATTTTCGATAACCTCATATACATGTGAAAGTTGGACCATGAATAAGGAACACTGCAGAAGAACTGATGCAT
>NW_006408831.1:998976-1024682 GCF_000296735.1 Chrysochloris asiatica
TTTTTAAGTACTGTCAAGTTATTTCCGACTCACTGAGAGCCTTTATAGGGTTTCTGAGGCTGCAAATTTTTTGTGGAAACAGAAAGTCTCACTGGTCTCCCACAGAGCAACTGGTGGGCTCAAACTGCTGACCTTGTGGTTGGCAGTCCAGTGCTCACCCTACAGAAACTCTGCTCTGCCATTTCTGTTACAGCAACATTACAGAGTGCTCCTTGAGCTATTGGCCATTTTCCAGGAGTCCAGGTGTAGCAGGACCTGCCACAAGACGGTTATCCATTGGAATTTATTGTCCACTCAGTTTCTTCTTCATCCCTTAGTCTTTCAACCATCTCCCTAAATGGAAAAAAAAATCTCTGTTTTCATTTTATCCTATGCTCTCCTTTTCATTCTTATAATAGTTATAATTCTTTCACATTTTTAGTTCGAAACTATTTGTTAACTTTTCTTACTAATATATTGTTAACATTTACCTCATGGCTCTTAGTTTTTATTTTAATCACATATAGCTATGTTTTTGTGCTTTTAAACTTTTATTAGCATTCAGTCATTTATCTTATTTTAAATCTCCTCTAGTTGTATCTTAAATACTTACTGGTGAAGATCAAAGACCACAGCGTTCAATATGGGTCGTGCCTCAATGTAAAGAAAACAAAAATCGTCACCACTGGACCAATAAATAGCATCAAGATAAATGAAGAAAAGATTGAAGTTGTCAAAAATTCCATTTTGCTCAGATCAACACTATCAACACTCATGGAAACAGCAGTCAAGAAATCAAACAAACAAGTGTTCAAGAACAAAGATGTCAGTTTGAGGTCAAGGTATGCCTGACCCAAGCCATGGTATTTTCAACAACCTCGTATGCATGTGAAAATAGGACTGTGAATAAGGAAGACTGAAGAAGAATCAATGCATTTGAGTTACGGTGCTGGAGGAGAATATTGAAAGTACCATGGAATGCCTAAAGAACAAATAGATCTGTGTTGGATGAAGTACATGCAGAGTGCTCCTTAGAAGCCAGCATGGCCAAGACTTCCTCTCTCCTACTTTGGACATATTATCAGGAGGGACCAGTCCCTGAAGAAGGACATCATGATTGGTACAGTGGAAGGCCAGTAAAAAGAGGAAGACCCCCAATGAGATGAATTGGCACAGTGGTCACAATAATGGGTTCAAGGGTATTAACAATTGTGAAGTTGGCACAGGACGAGACGGTGTATCCTTCTGTTTTTCATCAGGTCCCTGTGAGTTACATCTTCTCATTTAAAAAGTCTTAACATTATTTTATTGGAATTGTAACCTTTTAGATACAAAATTTCTCACATTTTATTTTCAATTTGAAGTCTTTCACTCCTCTCACCTTAAACCTAATTTACTTTTTCTTCCTTTATAGTGAAATTGTTTTAAAGTTGCTTTTTGTTTTTAAATTGCTAATTTTCAGTTTGTTTTAAAAAATGTCTTATTTAAAATATTTGGTTTTTAAGCATATCTTACTCCTGCTGTGGCTCTGCAGGATAATGCTCTGGATAGCTGTTCCTGATGTTGGCACTGTGACTTAAAGCACTGGACTGCAAGGGCGGTTTGAACCACAAGGTTGGCAGTTCACTCACCAGCTGCTCATTGGAAACCCTATGCAGAGTCACTATGAGTTGGAACTGACTCGACGACACTTAACACCAGGAACTGACTCGACGACACTTAACACCAACAACAACCTTGTTTATGCCGTTCCATACAATAAGCACTAGACTGCAAACCACAGGTCCACATTTTGAGCCTGCCAGCCGCTCTGTGGGAGAAACATAAGACTTTCTGCTTCTACAAAAATTTGAAGCCTCAGAAACCCTGTACAGGGCTGCTATGAGTTGGAGTCCACTTGACAGCACTTAACAACAACAACAACATCAACCTCATTTATTACCTCTCTATGTGTGGCGCTGTAAAGAGCTCTGGTACACAGTGGTTACGAATTGGGCTGCTAACCTCAAGGCTGGCAATTCGAAACTACCAGCTGTTCTGCAGGAGAAAGATGAGGCTTTCTGATCCGGTAAAGATTTGTAGCCTCGGAAACTCTGTGCAGGATCACTAGGAGTCGGAACCGACTCCACAGTACATAACAACAACAACATGTGTGGTGCTGTGGGTTAATGCATCAGACCACAAAGTCGTTTGAACAGCAAGGTCGGTGGTTCAAGCTCACCAGCTGCTTCTTGGAAACCCTATATAGGGTGGCTATGGGTCAGAATTGACTCGGCACACAACAACAACATTGCTAATTACAAGGTTGGCAGTTCAAACCTACCAGCTGCTCCATGGAAAACCTGTACAGGGTTGCTGTGGGTTAGAACTGACTTGACGGCATATAACACCAACAGTAATACTTTTCTATTAATTTTTAGCATCTTCCTGTCTTACATTCCTTGACTGGTTTTTCAAATGGCCAGTAGACAATATAACCTTGAGAGTGTTAATAGTGGGGAAACCCAATCACAGAGAGAGGTTGGTGGTCACCTTTCCTCCAGCTGCTTCTGCCTGTTCCCTTAATAGAGATGTTATTGTTATGTTGGTGTTGTTGTTAAGTGCCATCGAGTAAGTTCCAACTCATAGCAACCCTGTATAGGGTTTCCATTGAGCAGCTGGTGAGTTTGAACTGCCAACCTTGTGGTTCAAACCGACGTTGAGGTCCAGTGCTTTAACTCAGAGCGCTACACCAGCAGTCCAATAAAGGGTGGTTTGACAAAGGCCCCATTAACCTGGGTTAATCCCCACTCCAACACCCCCACTTCTCCAGATGGAGTCTTGGGAAAAACAAGCCCATGGGCCTCATTTCTGTCTCTCTTATGCTCTCAGGATCTTTGTTTGGGTCTGAGACTAAACTTCCTGAATCTTCTTTGCTCTGCCAGAAGAGTAGGATGCTATTCTGAAGATATTCGAGTCCCAGGAAATGCCTGGATCCACTGTCTTGCTGTTGTTAAGTGCCGTCAAGTCGATTCCAACTCATAGCAACCCTGTATAAGGTTTCCATGGAGCAGCTGGTGAGCTTGAACCACCAACCTTGCAGTTCAAACGGCTTTTGCAGTCTGACGTATTAACCCATGGCGCCACACTAGGCTGATGGAATTTCTGATATAAACGACTCCCTCCAAATGAATTCCCTTTGAATCTCTTTGTGGTAACCTTCATACAGTGTTATCTTCTGCCAGAAGGGCCCTGCCAGACTACTGCATAGCATAACACTCTGTACTCTCACCCTGTTTCTTTCTGACCAAGAGACAGGCCATTCAAACTGCCCTTCCCTTCTGTTCACTCCTATCAGTGATAGTAGGAATCCTGGTGTGGCGCTGTGGGTTAATGCGCTGGACTGAAAAGTCAGTTTGAACCACAAGGTTGGCAGTTCAACAATAACAACAACAACAATCCATGGTAGTGGAGACCTGGTGTGGCATTGTAGAAAAAGCACTGGACAACTAACCACAAGGTTGGTGGTTCAAACCCACCAGCTACTCCTCAGAAATTCTATTCAGGGTCACTATGAGTTGGAACTCACTCCACAGCACTTAACAAATCCCTTGTATTGGTCTGTAAGACTTCTCTTTGGCTCATTTACCAATTCAATCTGCTCGACCGGTGGTTCCTGAAGAGCAAGCAAATGTGATTCCTCCCCATGTTTCTACTGCCCATATGGAACCAATGGCTTGGCCTGGGGTGGGAATTCCAGGGATCTGATGCCATAAAAAGGACTGGACCAAAATAAATCCTTGTCTTTCCTGCAGCACTTAATGCCACCTTTCCCGTGGTAGTTGTTGTTAAGTGCCATTAAGTTGGCCCCAACTCATAGAGACTCTGTATAAGATTTCCAAGGAGCAGTTGGTGGGTTTGAACCACTGACCTTGCTGTTAGCAGTCCAGTGTTAATCCAACAGCACCACACCAGGATTCTATGGTAGATACTTGTTAGAAGATGTTGTAAGGCACTGAACCCAGGCCTAAGCTTTCCTTGCTGCCTGTGGGACAGCTTCTTGGCCTCCAGAGAAGGCTCAAGGTTCTTCCAGTCCAGGACAGGTTCTCTGTGGAGCAAGGAAGGGACAGGAGGGTGCAGGAACTGACCTATACCAGCACAGTTAGACACCGAGAGAAACAAAAGCTCTACCTCCCAGCTTCCTTGGTAATGTTTGTTTTTTTTTTTTTTTTTTTCCATTTGAAGGCAAACAATGCTGCGGTTTCTTTGCCCTGACTCACTCCTCTCAGGAGTGACCAGATTGGTGAGTATAGAAGAGGTACCAAATCGCCCAAGCTCTGCCACTCCCCTTCCTCTGAAAGTCACCCTACCAGCCAAGAACATGCCCTTTACATGGGCCAGTGTGGTGGTCACATTAGAATTGAGGTCCTGCCTTGCAGGAGGAGAGGATTAGAATGGTTTCAATACAAGGAGGCCCAATTTTGCCTGCCGATATAAAACCTTCTCCAATATTGGCTTTAATAGTGAGCAGGTCATATTTCATTTTCCAAGTACCAACTTTTTTGTCTTATTTCTCAGTTTAAAATCCAGGTGTGGAATTGGATTGCCAGTTATTGGACCCCCCTCAGATTCTCCAATATGTATGCTGAATTTTATAATCAGGAAAAAAAATTTTGCACGAAGAAGAAATCTAGCAGAGCACACCCAAGATTCTTAGGGCATGATGCTCCCAGTACTGGAGAGCTCTGAGTGGGTTCTTGGCTGGGGATTGGGAACGGGGCATTTACAACTGAACTCTTTGGAGACCAAAGAACAATCTGTAACCCCTGAGCCAGAACTGCCCTTCTCTCTCCTCCTATACTGAAGTGTCTGAGCTGCAAGATGCTGCTGAAAAAAGTTTGCTTTTCGTCATCTTGAAGCATCTCTTGGTTGCTAAGCAGATCCCTTGGGTAACTATGTGGGCATAAAACCTTTGCAGAACTGCCAGGAATCTGCTTCACCCAATTGTCAAAGTGAAAAATAAAATCATTCCCCTCACCTGTCACTACTTTGCACAAAGCTTCCATTATTGAATGGTGAAGGCCCAGAATGTTATTCTCACCTACTTGCAGGAATATAAATGAGTTTTGCATATTTCACCCCCAAGAGAGTGAGAATGGAGGAAAGGGTGTGGAGTCTCTCAAAGTGATACTCCAATGAGTTGATGACTGGGGAAGCAGATGGAGCAAACCTGCAATGCCCTCTGCTCTTAGCAAATGGTGTTTCAGCCTGGTGAGTTACCTGCTTTAGACTAGACTTTCTGTAGGCTCAGAGCTGTCCCCACCCCACCTGAAAAACATCTCCACACCTGTAGAGGCTGATTTGTCCCAGAAGAGATGATTTTGTTTTTTTTCCAGCCCCACAGAGTTAGCTTTGCCATAAAGTGTAGCAATTGCATTCAGCTGCTTGTAACAGAAACTGACCACAGAATCTTAGCCAAACCAGGAGTCAGTCTCTTCATGTTACTGGGAGTTCAGGAATAGCACTCAGGAAATGGGGCAGCTATTCAAGGAACTTGACTTCTCTTTTTATTGTTGTTGTTTCTCTTCTTTCTTTTGATATATTTTTCCCCCTCTCTGGTAGCATAGTGGTTATGAATCAGGCTGCTATCCTTAGGGTCAGCAGTTCAAAACTACCAGCTGATCCGTGGGAGAAAGATGAGGCTTTCTGATCCCGTAAAGATTTACAGCCTTGGAAACCCTGACAGGGTCGCTATGAATCGGAACTGACTCCACGGCACATAACAACAACAAGAAACCCTGATTGTACTGTGATTAAAGCACCTGACTGTAAAGTCAGAGGTTTGAACCCATAAGCTCCATGGGGAAAGACTCAGTAGTGTGCCTCCATTAAGATTTACAGACATAGAAACACTCTGGGGCTGCCCTACCCTGCCTATAGAGTCACCGTGAGTTCTAATCCACTAGATGTTAGTTTGGCTTGGTTTGGATTCCCCTCGTGTGGTAGTGGTGGTGGTGGTGATATGACATGGAGCTGGTTCCAACTCATAATGACCCTGCATAGGGTTTCCAAGGCTATAAATCTTTATGGGAGTAGAAAGCCTCATCTTTCTCCCACAGAGCAGCTGGTAGTATTGAACTGCTGACTTTGCGGTTAGCAGCCTGACTCATAACCACTACGCTACCAGGAAAAACAGCTTCAGTCTAGTCGATTCAGTTCATGGAAACTCCATGTGTGTCAGAGTAGAGCAGAGTGTTTTTGGAAATACATAAGTAGGTTTTTCTTCTTAATTATCTCTGGAAAGACTCAAAACCTCAACCTTTCAGTTACACACTAGACTTAGTGTGTTAATGTTTGTATCACCTAGGCATCCCCCTTATATACAGGAGTGGCCAAATGTCTCTTTTCTTTTAAGATACACATAGAAGTTGCTAGGTAGAGTCTCTGTGTAAGATCTTTAAAAAGGGGGACAGTTTTGGTTGGCTTCATTGTTTCCTTTTTTTCATTTCACTATTTTTCCACCCTCTTTTAGCTTAAAACACAGATGAAGTGTCCAGAAGTGGGACAGTTGTGTTGATGAAGGGTAGAAGAATAAAGAGTGAAATGAAAAAAAGCAAACAATGAAGCCAACTAAAACTGCTTCCCCCCCACCCCTTTTAAAGAGTTTACACAGAGACTCTGCCTAGCAACTTCTATGTGTATCTAACAAGGAAAGAGACATTTGGCCACTGCTAGACTGCTAACTGAAAGGTTGAGGGTTTGAATCCACCCAGAGATAATTAAGAAGAAAAACCTGGCTAGGTACTTTCAAAACCACTCTGCTCTACTCTGACACACATGGCGTTTCCATGAGTTGAATTGACTAGACAGAAGCTGGTTTTTTTGTTTGTTGGTTTTTTAATATGCAAGGGAGGCTGGTATGTTGAAGATTTCAACTAGGCCCATTGCTGCTTCAAACAAAATGTTGTGCTAGTAAGGAAAAAGGAGAGAATGAATATTCAGTTGTTGTTCTGTGCCTTGGTTCCAACTCATAGCAACCTTGTATAGGATTTACGGAAGCACAAAGCCTCATCTCTCTCCCAAGGAAGCACTGGTGGATTTGAATTGCTGATCTTGTTGTTGGCAGCCCAACATGTAACCCACCAGCACTTCTATGAATATTCAATAGGAAACCGAATAACCATCCTATGGACCACTGGAAGGAGCAAAAGATAATCAGATCTGATCTCAAGTTCTGACTTTGTTACTATCTTACATGAGTCATAATTTTTACTATGCAAAGTGAATGATATTCTCAATAACCTCATATACAAGTGTAAGTTGGACAGCAAATAAGGAAGACCATAAAAGAATTGATACCTTTGAATTATGGTGTTGAAGGAAAATATTAAAAGTATAATGGCCTGCCAAAAGAGCAAACAGATTGTGTTGGCAGATGTACAGCCAGAATGCTCCTTGGAAGCCATGATGGCCAGACAACGTCTCTCAAACTTTGGATATATTATCAGGAGGGATCAGTCCCTGGAGAAGGATATCATTTTTGGTAAAGTGGAGGGTCAGAGAAAAAGAGGAAGACCCCCCAATGAGATGGATTGGCACAGTGCCAGCAGCAATGGGCTCAGGCTTAGCAACAGTTGTGAGGTTGGGGCATGACCAGGCAGTGTTTGGGTCTGTTGTGCATAGGGTCACTATGAGTCAGTACTGACTCGATGGCACCACCAACAGCAAAAAGGGAATGGTTGGACTTGATAGCCTTGGTAGTCTCTTCAAGATCTTAGATTATTCAATGCTAAAATCTCTTAAAACTACAAAGGAAGAATTGAAAGGCAAGGAATTCTAAACTATGTGAATCTTTATATGAGTTGCTTTTCATTTGGTCTATCTATACTTCTAGTATTATAGAAACAGAATTGGCATCAAAGTAGCTGTAGAAGGGAATACTATAGCAGCACTACAGAAATAAAAAACAAAATATAGAACCTTTTTGAGACCATGTCTATCTATCTCCTTAGTTTGGAGGTGTAATGATGTCACTAATAAAATGTGAACATCTTGACCACCCTTGTTACAGTATGGGGAACTCTAACTTTAGAATTTTGTTAAATCTGAGGATTTCAAGGCTGTCAGAACTGTGACTAGATTTGTGATGTCCACATTTCAGCAGATGAAGCCTCTTTAGAACTGTTCCTGCAATTTAGGAAAGCAACCAGCAGGTGGTGCTAGATGGATTGCTGCTTTGCCTAGAAAGCATTCCTGACGTCTCAATAAAGACATTTCTTGAACAACTCCTCAGTTACTTTGGTCTAATAGTCTCCAAATGCATGAGGATTATGAGACTAAGAAATTCTGCTTTTCAAGAAGCTTTTCAAATAATTCTTATGTGTACTGTGTGCATTGAAAACCACTGATTGTAGCTAACTTAAATATATAAGCAAATAGATCCAATTAAACATTACAGGTGTTATGATTTATGTATGTACAGGGTTGAGTAGGACACTGTTAGAAAGAAGCCAGTTTTAACAGACAGTGTCCAACAAGCGTTTCTTTGAGCCTTGAACAATGAATAGCTATTCTCTAGCTAGTGGATGGGAGAAGAACATCTTAGATAAAAGAGAACTGTTAGCAAAGCTACGGAGATCTGAAGTTGGCTTGCTAAGTTAAGAATACTAAAAGATCATTAGAGTTAGAGCATATGGTGTAGAAGGAGGACCCCATGAGAAGGAAAGAGGAAGGGGTCATGGGGGGTAAGGACTTTATCTATGTTGTAGTTACCATTTAAAATAGCAAGAAAGTGTTCTGTTCAGATTTGCATCTTAGAAAGGTCACTCTGAAGGGTAGTGCAGAAGATGGATTGGAAAAGGACAAGACAGGAGGCAAGAATGTCAGGGACAGGTTGGGACCCCTGGGCCCTGGGTCTCTCGTACCCTGGCTTTGAGACAGGGACCTAAGCTATTTCTGAGTAAATGGAACTTTCTGAGAAAACAAAACCTAAAGAATGAAAAGACCCCAACAGCCCAACAGAAAAAACAAAACAAAAAACCCTGAAAAGCCCCGCCCCTTCTAACCTGCTTTACCTTCTTTTTTCTGTATAAGGATAAACTGAAGCCAACTGCGCCACTCCCCACCACCACACACACTCCCACCCCCACCCCTAGGCTGTCCCACCTGCCAGCATCCCTATAAAACCCTTGTAACCCTGAGTAGCCCAGTCTTTGGATGTGAATTCACTGAGCTGGGTGCCAGCACATAAAAAGCCCTTCCCCTTTTTGAATTTGCATGGTGTTTGGCAACTCCTTTAGGTGACTCTGGAAACAGCTTCATTTCCACCCCTTTGCCCTAAGTCCTCTCCTACTAGACAGGGGTCAAGAAAGAGGAAGGACATCTTAGTCCAACAAGAATGGTAACATTGAGAGGAACAGCCTAGAGACAGAGATAAGGATGTCAGGAGCTGAAACCCTGATAGAAGCAGCTAGTTACAGGCAGATGACCCATGAAGATAGCGCCTAGAGTTGACAACTGAAAAAGGCACTCCATTTCCAAGAAGCCTGTGCCCCTTTACTAAAAATCAAATGAATATTCAACATACCACTTTTCCTAATCAATATGTATTAGCCCACTCTTGGAAGAGGAGACCTTTATAAGACCATTATAAGCTAGGGCACCCCAGCCCCACAGGATCTTTTCCACTCACAGAAACAGACCCACTTCTCTCTCTGAAGTGTATTTTCATTTTAACTTAATCTACGCTCCTCAGTTCTACCAGGTTGTCTCCACTCACAGAGACAGACCCACTTCTCTCTCTGAAGTGGACTTTCACTTTGCAATAAAGAGCTTCTGAGTGAATGCGTATTGTTGGTGTGTGATTGAGAAGCAGCAACTCGGTGGGACCAATTCTTTAGAACATCCCGAGAGCTAGAGGGACCAGAGAAAACTGTGACAAAAGGACCAGCAAAAGTTTGAGCAGTCCAAGCTAGGTTCAGGCTAGATACGTGGGTGATGGCAACAAAAACCCTTCTCTTCCATGACCCTGTTTCTCACTGCCTCCAGGTTGTTGTTGTTGTTGGTGGTGTTAGGTGCTGTTGAGTCGGTTCTGACTCAGAACAATCCTATGCTCTGCCCAATCCTGCACTGTCTTCACAATTGTTGTTACTCTGGAATCCATTGCTGCTACTACGATACCAATCCATCTTGTTGGAGGTCTTCCTCTTTTTCACTGACCCTCCACTTTACCAAGCATGGTGTACTCCTCCAGGAACAGATACCTCCTGATACTATGTCCGAAGTAAGAGTGACAAAGTCTGGCAATCCTGGCTTCTAAGGAGCATTCTGACTATACTTCTTCCCAACACAGATTTGTTTGTTCAGTGGTACTTTAACATTCTTCTTCAAATACATCCATCCCAGGTAGGCAGCCCTGAACTAGTATGGCACAACATTGCTTAAATGTCATACTAATTTATTTTTTAAATTTAAGTGCAGGAACATTTTTACTAACCCGTTCCCAACCCCCACCCCCGAACCCGCCCAACCCCACACCATAAAAAGGTATAAAGATGCCACCATTTGCCATTGAGTCAGTCCCGACTCATAGCAACCCTGCATTGGGATTCTGAGGCTGTAAATCTTTACTGGAGAAGAAAGCCTCATCCTTCTCCCGCATCAGTATGATATTTCTTTCCAAAAACTTAAGAACACAATTTAAAACAATCTCATGTGGCAAGCTGTGTGGCTCTTGGACAGGTTACTTAACCTTCTTCAAAGGATATAACTGTTCAAGGTTTTACAGCAAGCCATGGGAGATATACTGAGTATATTATATCATCTAGGAGTGCACAGTTTCTTTGAAAATTGGGGAGGATAACTTCATATTAATTCAAATGCAAATATATTATCCTGTGGTTGATGGCTGACCCTGTCATCTGTTTGAGTTGAGACTTCCATGATCTCGAAGATCTTTTCATACTCCAATAACCAATGATTGTTTTCCCCTTACTGGTTAATATCCTCATACTTTCTCTCTGGGTTTTAGAGAGAGGTCACTTTTTCTATTTCTGTAAGGTCATCCTCCTTAATTCATATTCCTGCTGTTGGCAGCTTTTTGCCTAGTTCTCAGATCCTTTTTAGCACAAGGTGGGGCCTCTCACCCTCGGCCCCTGCAGCTTTTGCTCAGCCAGCAGCTTTCCCTGATCTTTCAGCATCTATCATCTCTAGGGTTTATCACCTTCCTCCTCCTGAATTTTTAAAAGGGACTGTGGGGGAGGCAAAAAAGACAGAGTAGCCCTTTGCTTACAAGAGAGGAGACTTCCACCCTCCATTTGACTTTTCTCTCAATTACGCTACTTTGACATTTCCCCCCTTTCATTTTGAGAAGTCCCTACTGAACTTGCTCATTTGGAGTTAGAATTATTTTGCATTCAATGACTTTTCAGCTTTTGATTTAACATTTAACAACTTTGCCTGTCAACCTCCTTCCTTTTCCTCCAAAATACTTTAAGAGAGCTGAAAGGAGTTTTCCCCCCACTAAAGTCATAACAGCACTTAGGGTAGAATTTTGCTGAAACTTGAACAGAAATTTGACTGGCTTCATCCAGCAGAGGAGGCAGGGATTGAAGACTAATGTTGCTGAGTTCATATTCTGCACTTTTCCAAACCTTTGACACGATTACAAACGCATACACCAACCCACAACACTCCTAAAAACTGTATTTTTAATACAACCAAACTGTAATTTTTGGGTGGAGATTGATTGAAAGTTTTGTCATAAATAGAATACTAGTTTAAAACAGGGGACCAAGTGTAAGAACAAGTAAAATGCAACTCTCAAGAGGGAAGAAACCACAGTAAAGAGTTTAAGGATCATTATAGGACAACTCTTACTTTTAAAAAAAAATAAATTAAATCGAGACTGGGAAGAACCCAGTGAAATCTTCAGCTTTCATAAGTCTTTCCCGAAAATTAAATGCTTACCTGATCAGGTAAATCACAGAACGATCTCTCAAGACAAGTGAATGGGTAAAAAAATCCTTGAAAAAAAGATCAGTGTGAAAAGTGTTCCATTAGGGAAAAATCATTTAAATTACATTTACAAAATGGTCATGATAAATTCATTGAAGAAATCAACCTAGTTCAATTGCTAGTGCCAAAATGATAATAAATTGGTTTTGTAGACTTAGAAAGAGTGTTGGAAGTCAAAATGCATTCATAAAAGAACACTAAGAAGAGGAAGAGAAGTTAGTCTTTATTATACTTACTTAAATGCCAAGCACTGTCCTAGGTGCATGCATTTTACACCAAAGAAAGTACATTAGGAATGGAAACAATAGGATAAAGAGCCATTAAAGTAATAAATTCCAAGTTTCTGGATGGAGAGAAGAGAGAAAGGCAAGACTTCTCAGCCTAATAGAGACAAATGGTATAAGAGTTATGATTAAAGTTTGCAAAATGCTAAAAGACTTTGTATCAAAAAAAATTGAAGAACTAATTTTAAAACATTATTAAGTTACAGTAATTAGGCAATGTGGTGTTGGCATCAAAATTTCTTATAGCGATAGATGGAAAACAATAGAAAATCCACACACAAATGGCCAATGGATTTTCAAAAAAGATGCTAAAGCAATTTTGATTAGGAAAGATACTCTTTTCAACAAACTGTGCTAGAACAATTGGATAAGCTCTACCCTTACCTCACACCGTATACAAAAATTAACTCAGAGCTGATCATAGATCTAAATGCAGTAGGTGAAATTAGAAAAATTATAGATGAAAATGTAGGAGAAATTCTTAGTAATGTT
The DNA here is from genome assembly GCF_000296735.1 of Chrysochloris asiatica. Lineage (NCBI taxonomy): Eukaryota > Metazoa > Chordata > Mammalia > Afrosoricida > Chrysochloridae > Chrysochloris > Chrysochloris asiatica. Next base: position 1,011,726 of record NW_006408831.1, read on the forward strand.
GGAGTCTTAAATTGGACATAAATAGGAACTACTAAAGGGAAAAAGTCAATAAGTTGGATTTCATTAAAAACAAACAACTTTGCTCTCTATAGGCACTGCTTGAAAATGAAAAGGCAAGCCACAGATTGTTGTTGTTGTTAAGTACCGTGGAGTCAGTTCCGACTCATAATGACCCTGTACAGGGTTTCTGAGGCTGCAAATCTTTATGGAAGCAAAAAGCTTCATCTTTCTCCCGCAAAACAGCTGGTAGTTTCGAGCTGCAGACCTTGAGGTTAGCAGCCTGATTCATAATCACTACGCTACCATTGGGAAAACAATGTTTGAGAACATATATTCAACAAACGTCTTGTGTCTAGAACATATAAAGAACTCTTTCTGACACCTCAATCATAAGAAGCCAATTAATCCAATGAAAAAAACAGACACTGCACCAAAGAAACTATATGAATAGCAAATAAACATATGAAAAGGTATTCAACATAATTAGTCATGGGGAAATGCAAATTAAACTATAAGGCTATATCCCCACCAGAATGGCTAAAATTAAAAAGACTCTTTAACCAAGTGTTGGCAAAAATACGAACAGTTGGAACTCTCACACACGCTGGTGGTAATGTTCAGCCACTTTGGAAAACAGCTTGGCAATTCCTTTCAACAATCCAGACATTTCACTCTTCGGTATTTAATCAAAAAAAAAAAGAAAATATCTATCTATACACCATTTGTACATGAAGGTTCTTAGCAAGTTTATTGTAATAGCCAAAAACTGAAAACAACTTAAATGTCCAACAACAGGTGAATGAACAAACAAATTGTGGTATCTTCATACAAAAGAATTCTGGTGGTGATGGAGGTGGCTGTGTGCCAGCGAGTTGGTTTCTATTCATAGCAGTCCTATATAGGGTCTCTGAGACTGTAACTCTTTATAGCAGCAGAAGCCTCATCTTTCTTTCAAGGAGCAACTGTGAGACTTGAACTACTGATCTTGTGACTGGCAACCCAGTATCCACTAAACTACCAGGGCTCCTTTAAGGAATACTATGTAGCACCAAGAAGGAATGGACTTTTGATGCATGCAACAACATGAATGGATCTCAAAATACTTAGACTGAATGAAAGAAGCTAGACAAATAAAAAGAATACATGCTGTGTGATTTCATTTCAGAGTATATGAAATTTTCTAAACTACAAACTAATCTGCAAGGACAGAAAGCAGAGAAGTGGTTGCTTGAGAATGGGGTGGTATGGGGATGGGAGGGAGGGCTTTAAAAAAGACCAAAGAATTTGGGGGAATTATTATCATTATCTTGTGATTTTGACTTCATGGGTATATGATGTTGCTAAGAGCCGTTCATTGGGTTCTGACTCACAGTGACCCTGTATAGGCCTTCAAGGAGCAGCTAGTGGGTTTGAACCGCCACCTTGTGGTTCAAACCTACCTTGCAGTCAGTGTTTATCCTACAGCGCTACACCAGGACTCCATGAATGTGTGTGTGTGTATATATATATATATTAATAAATATATATTAAAACTCATAAAATTTTGCATTTTAAATATGTAGAGTTTGTGGTATGTCAATTATACTTTAACAAAGCTTTTTAAATGAAAACAAAAAAGTGAGAATCTTTTTCTGTTTCTACTGGATGATTCTTTGGATAAATGAAAAATATATATATATGTTTTACATAGTTGATGACAAACTAAAAGAAATCATTACATCCAGGTTAAAACGATAAGAATTTCATGGTCTCTAATTAATGCAGTCTTTGTTCACAATGTTTGTTTGTTTGCTTGCTTGCTTATTGTGGTAAATATGTAGATAACAAAACATTTGCCATTTCTACAATCTTTACATGTATAGTTCTGCAAAATGAATTACATTAGTTACTACTATCACCATTAACTGGATCATAATAAACCATAGAAACATTGCAAAGAGTGGGTAGTCCAGTACACTTAATTGTCCTCATGAGGAACCTGTACATAGACCAAGAGGCACCTTTTAGACCAGAACCAGGGAATGCTGACATATCTGTCTATATACTATATCTATGGCTTAAAATCAGGAAAGGTGTGCACCAGGGTTGTATTTTTTCTGTATCCTGAGAAAATAATCCAAGAAATTGGATTATATGAAGAAGAAAGTGATATCAAGATTAGAAGAAGACTGCAATATGCAGATGACTCAACCTTGCTTTTTGGATGTAAAGAGGACTTAAAATATTTACTGATGAAGATCAAAGACCACAGTCTTCGGTATGGATTGCACCTCACTGTAAAGAAAAAGTCTTCACAACTGTACTAATAAATAACATGATAAATGGAGAAATATTGAAATTGTCAAACAATTCATTTTGCTTGGATCCACAATCAACACTCCTGGAAGCAGCAGTCAAGAAATCAATGTAAAACTAGTGTTCTCCCATGTAAACTATCACATAAGTCACAAGAAAATATTTCTTAAAAAAAAAAGAAAGAAAGAAATCAAACAATGCATGGTATTAGGCAAATCTGCTGCACAAAACCTCTTAAAGTGTTCAATAGCAAAGTTATTATTTTGAGGACTGAGGTGCACCTGACCCAAGGCATGGTATTTTCAATTACCTCATATTCATGTGAAAGTTGATCAATGAATAAGGAAGACAGTAGAAGAATTGATGCATTTGAATTATGGTATTGGAGAAGAATATTATCCTGGACTGCCAGAACAAACAAATCTGTGAAGGAAGAAGTACAGCCAGAATGTTCCTAAGAAGCCAGGATGGCCAAACTGTGTCTCTCCTTCTTCGGACATATTATTAGGAGGGATCAGTCCCTAGAGAAGGATATCACGCTTGGTAAAGTGGAGCATCAGTGAAAAAGAGGAAGAGCCCTTTGGAGATAGAGCGACAGAGTGGCACCAACAATGGGCTCAAACATAACAACAACTGTGGGAATGGAGCAGGACTGGGCACTGTTTCATTTTGTATTCCATAGGGTAGCTATAAGTCAGAACCAATCTGATGGCACCTAAGTCCTGGTGTGGTGCTGTGCCAGACTGTAAAGCCAGACTGTAAAGCCATTTGAAATGTAAGGACTTAATGCGCCAGACTGTAAAGCCATTTGAAATGTAAGGTCGGCGGTTCAAGCTCACCAGTCACTCCTCAGAAACCCTGAATCCCTGAATAGGGTCGCTATGGATAGGATCCAACTCGACGGTACTTAACGACAAGTCCTGGTGTGGCGCTGTGGATCCAGACCGCAAAGCCATTTGAACTGCAAGGTCGGCAGTTCAAGCTCACCAGCTGTTCCTCGGAAACCCTATACAGGGTCGCTATGGGTCGGAATCGACTCGACAGCACTTAATAACAACAACAATAACAACAACATCACCACAATAGTTTCTAAACTATTCCATCACCCTTAACAGAAGTTCAGTGTTCCCTCATATACAATGGGTTATTGAGGGGACCTTGAGACTATAGTCCTTCTATCCCCATCCTCATCATCATTGATACCATGAAGGACAAGGATGCCCTCTGTGAAATGTGGATTCTACCAAAGTTGGAATATTGAGAGAGCTGGACAAAAATCCTCACACAGGGGCATTTATTGTGCTTTTATGGGTTTGGTTTGGTTTTTTGCTCATCATGACAGATGCTATCTCTTGCATAAAGTTCATAGGTCAAATGTTTATCATTCTATGCATTATAATCCAGAGATATTGCACACACACAAAAATACACCACATTTGTCAAGTTGAATTTCTGCCAACCTCCCTGTAATCTGCTGTGTATTCTCAAAACACTGTCTCCCTGGGAAACTTCCACTTTTAAAGACAAGCAGACCAGCCTGGAGCAGCTAGAAGAACAGAAGATGCTTCTTCAAAGAAAACACCAGCAGGAAAAATAAAAAACAATACAGCAGTCTGATTGACCACTATAAGAACAAGCAAGTTGTTCACCAGGGTTGAGACCTGGTTGGCCAGCAGTATGGCAAGACCTGGGGACTCCTAGGCCCAGAGAAAAGGACATGGCCACAGAGGACAAGAGTGGAAAGCGAAGCATCCAGCTGATATGAAGTGAGGGGAGATATACAAGAACAACCATACTTACAGATAGTACCCACTTGACCTGACTTCAATGGCTGGATGATTAGAACTCGACTAGAAGAAAAAGGAAGAGGAAAAAAAGAGTAATCCACTACAATTTGATGAACTTGACCTATATTTATGGACTTATGGATGTGGTAGCTCAAAAGAGGGAACAAATCTTTACAGCGAGGATCACTCCCACCCCCTCGATACACAGGGTTGACAGAGATGGGCAACTTAGACATTGGCTACCCAAAAGGGGGTGGAGGGGGTGCTACAAAGGCAAGAAATGACTGGCTTACAAGCTTTCAAGAGGGAGCCTAATTCCAGAAGGTGCAGGAGAAAGTACAATCCCCACTGAATGGTTTCCAATCTGTCTGGACGGGGCTGATGAAAGGAGATGGGGATAAGACTCTTGTGGTTCAATAGTGAATAATGTTATCAGAACTGACTGTGAGTCAGTTGGAAATGTAAAGGTAGACATTTTGTAACAAAAGGAGAAGAGCGGTTGATTTTGAAGTTCAGGAGCAGAGGTCCCTGGGACCATCAAGGGAGAAGAGCAGAGTTTGGGACCCTATCCAGAGAAGCAGTGATGCCAGAGATGGAGGCAGAGATGATGATGTGGAGAGATGGAGCGGCTGGGGACTCTGGACTCAGGGAGCGAGAGGGTCTGTGTGCTGACGGTGGAGGGGGCAGGTTGTGGGGTATACCCTTTAGTTGTTTGATGATACATGAAGGGGATTGTAATCATTGCAATGAAACAAAATATGATAGGATGAATGTAAAGCTAATGTTCTCCCATGTAACTTATCACATAATTCATAATAAAAACTTTAAAAAAAAAATCACTATCTCTGTAAATTTTGTTCTAAGCATGAAGATCAAGGATGTTAATGCATTTTCCAACACTGCTATTTAAGATTCTGTGTGTTCACTTCGAGAAATTAAGGAGACCCAAGTTCCAGCCTCAGCCTGTGACTTGTTGTTAAGTACCATCAAGTCAGTTCCCACTCATAGCAACACTGTATAGGTTTTCCGAGGAGCAGCTAATGGGTTTGAACAGCCAACCTTGCAGCTAGCAGTCCAGTGCTAATCTTACAGAATCTGGCTGACCATAAAAAAGCAAACCCACTGTCACTGAGTCCTTTCCAACTCATTGCAACCCTATAGGACATAACAGAACAGCTCCTTGCAGTTTGTGAGTCTGTAAATCTTTACTGGAACAGACAGCCTCAGTTTTCTCCCATGTGCAACAGGTGGGTTTGAACTGCCAGCCTTGCAGTTACAACTCAACACCTAACCCACCACACCATCAGGGTTCCCTTGTCTGATCATAATAAGACCATGTTAAAAATCCATTTGTAGAATGTTGGAGCCACCAGACCTTATTGCTTCCTGAAGTCTCTCCCATCCCTTACATCCTGCATGCCAACCCTGCCAAGAGGCAGCCTGCAAGAAAGAGAGAGAGAGAGAGAAGCCTGTGGATCTGGACGCCATTTATGGAGGAACAACAGCCTGGTCATTGGAAGCCTTGAGCTGGCCTCTTGTTGTTGTCTACAGTCTTCTTGTCTGGACACCACACCAGTGGATTCAGGTCTTGTTACAGAGCCTTCGATGAACTAAAACAAGGGTTCTTTTCTCAGCATCTCTTTGAGTGAAATAGCTGGCCTTAAACAACTCTTCAGTTAAAATAGTGCTCCCTGATAGGGTTGATGTGTGACCAAGGAAAACAAATTAATGGTACAAAGGCCTCCCCCACTTAGGAGATGATGAATGTCAACACACAGATGAGGTGCTTACCATTCAACTTGACTGGGTCAGGATTCCCAATGGTTTGACAGTTGATTGTACTCTTTTCTTGCTCTTCTCTCTCTGCAAGAGACAACAGCGTTCCAGACAGAGCTAACTTCACCAGCCTGGGTCTCAGCATGAAGATGAGGCAGAGCCACAGCCAACCCACAAGAGCTTTGTAGCAGAAGTGAGAAGTAAATGTTTGGCGTATTCTACTGAGCTTCCCAGGGTTTTGGTACAAGCATAACCTGCTCCATCTTAATTAAAGAAACCTTTTCCCCTCTTATTCTTCTTTTATATTTTAATTGACTTTAAGTGAAACTGTAGCCTCTTGTCTGCATCACTGACATCAAAAGCAACAAGAATAAGCAAATAAGGTGGGTGTGTCTTATGCTATTGAAAGATGTTTGACCTGACTATGCACTTTACCCATCTCTGAGGCAAGTGACTAGACTGGACCCAGTCCAACCAGGATACAGCCTAAACAAGTCTTCTATCCTTACACCAGTACCATATCCAGAGGTGAGCATCATGTGTGACTAGTCCTACAGAGGGGAGGGGAGAGAAGTGGAGAGCTGTGTCATACTCTTTAATTCCAACAGGCTTTTGTTTGAGTAGCCTCAGTGTTAAGAGGCAGTTTGGCAAGTAGTTCACATTCAGGAAGTGAGGAAGTATGTGCTGAGTCAATACACCTCAAGAAGGTAAGACTCAGAATGCTGAGAAACACTGAAAGCCAGGAGGCCTGGGCAAACTCATGGTCCTCCCCCACAAAAACAGTCTTTCCTTTCTTAGTGTAAAAGACTCTCTGTACAGACTAGGATTGAGCTCAGAACAGGGTAAAAGACTTCTCCATATTGGAGGCTTTAGGAGTGCCTACTTGTAATTTTAACATGAGATCCTCAGATCCAGTGACCTCCTCTGCACTTTCCTATAGTTAACTAACTCAGTATCACCTACAACAACATTGCACTTGTTCTTAAAGGTCAACTCTAACGACACTGCCTCCACAAAGCCTTTCTTCATTTTCCAGTCAACTTCTCATCCTAGGAAGTCGCTGGGCATTGTGCCTGATTGATTTAATTCTATATCCCATTATCCACAGCAATCCCCTTCAGTAGTCACAACATTCATCATAATGTAGCAAGAGCATCCCACACATTCACCCCCATTATTTCAACCTTGCATTGATTGACCAAAGCCAATTTAATAGACAATTTCAGATGAAGCATGACATTCTCTTTAAGCTTAGTTGCTAAAAGTTGACCTCATTATAACTTCAAAATCCAAAATCTCAAATTAACCTATTGGATTCAGTGTAAAATGTCTCCCTTAAGAGAGAATCATTCACCAAGACTCAGTATTTGGAGGATAAAGAAAACTAGTTATAATAATCACTTTTTTTTTAAAGAATATAGTGTGTTGGAAGAAGTACAGCCAGAATGAATGCTCTTTGGGAGCAAAGATGGTGAGACTTCATCTCCCATATTTTGGACATGTTATCAGGAGGGACCAGTCCCTGGAGAAGGACATCAGACTTGGTAAAGTGAAGGGTCAGCGAAAAAGAGCTGGGCTGTCACAGTGGCAAGGACAATGGGCTCAAAAGTAACAACAATTGTGAGATTGGCACAAGACCAAGTAGTATTTTGCTCTGTCACTGCAAGTCAGGTCCACCTCGATGGTACCTAACAACAACAACAAGACCCTAAAATTTTTTTTTGTCTAGCTGGCCTGGAAATATACCTTGTAAAGGCTTTAATGGTTGTTCTCCTTTCCCCATGTGTGAAAGGAGAACAACCATGCTGTAAGTATTCTTAAATTGAATGCAAACAATATTAACTGTAAAGAAAACAAAAGAATAAAGTTACTTTTGCTAAAATAAAAAATCTGTTTGTCATAAATCATCATAGTTGTTGTTAGATACCATTGAGTTAGTTCTGACTTGTAGTGACCTTGTGTACCCAGAACAAAATACTTCCTAGGCCTGTACCATACTCACAATTATTTTTATGTTTGAGATCATTGTGTCAGCTGTTGTGTCAATTCATCTCATTGAGGATTTTCCTGATTTTTGCTGAGCCTCTAAGTTACTGAGCATAATGTTCTTTTCTTTGGATTGGTCGCTTCTGGTAAGATATCCAAAGAATATAAGATGACGTCTTGTCATCTTTGCTTCTAAGAAGCATTCTGGCTGTACTTTCTCTAAGTCAGATATATTTGTTCTTCTTGCAGTCCATTGTCCACTCAATATTATTCATCAACATCATAATTCAAATACACCAATTCCCTCTGGTCATCATTTTTCATTGTCAGCTTTCACATGCACATGAGGCAATTGAAAATGCCATGGCGTGGGTCAGATGCAACTTAATCCTCAAAGTGACATCTTTGGTTCTTAAAAGGTCTTGTGCAGTATACTTGCTTGATACAATATGCTGTTTGATTTCTTGACTACTGTTTCCATGGACATTGACTGTAGATCCAAGTAAAATTTAATTCTGACAACTTCAGACTTTTCTCCCTTTATCATGTTGTTGTTTATTGATTGAGTTGTGAAGATTTTTGTTTTCTTCGTATTGAGGTGTAATCTGTACTGAAAACTGTATGCTGCACAAAGCAATATGGATAAATCTCACAAATAAAATGCTGTTCAGAAGAAACCAGACACAAAGGAAAAATAGCACATACGTTTATTTATATAAAGTTCAAAAACAGGCAAAATAATCTATGACCTTTAAAGTCATGATTCTGGTTACTTTCACAAGTGGGAGTGACTCGGAGTCATTTCTCAGTGACGATCATGTTCAATTTTTTTGATGTGGAAACTGTCTAGACATATATTAGCTTTGCAAATATTCATTGTGATTTGTGCTTTTTATGCATGTATAAAAAGATATTTTAATTGCCTAAACAAAATGCATAGAAGTGTGGCTCTGTGGGTTAATGCGCTGGACTGCAAAGTTGGTTTGAACAGCAAGGTCAGCAGTTCAAGTTCACCAGTTGCTCCTCGGTAACCCTATATAGACTCTACGGCACTTAACAACAACAAAGCAGTAGAAAACCAAAATGGGGTCTCAACAACAATGGTTAGGATCCAGACTTCTATCTTGAAGCTCCTCCATGCTAAACAAGTAAATTTCATCTCTAAGTTGTAAGGTGTCTCAGGCACCTCTAGGCATTGCATTTACAGTACCGGCCTGGAGAAAGCAAATGGCCAAAGTCAAAGAACCTGCCAACTAAGACTTGTTGCTGTTGTGGTTAATTGTTGTTGAGTTGGTTCCAACTCATTGTGTCCTGTATAGGATTTTTGAGGCTGAAAATCTTTGCAGGAGCAAAAAGCCTCATCTTTCTCCTACTGAGCAACTAGTAGGCTTGAACCACTAACTCTGTGTTCACAGTTCAGTGCTTATTATATAGAGCCACCTTGCTCTCCCAACCAAGAAGTCTGTGGATTTATAGATGCTTTTTATTTTAGTCATCATGCTTTTCTATAGTTGCCAGTGTTCAGAATATGTATTAATGTTATTTTTAAAAGAAAGCTCTACTCACTGAATGAGAATAAAGTATAATCATACTCTAAGTTCCACAGAAGTAATTCACTAGGTTCCCTATTGGGCTGAGTAGTTAGAGAGCCCTTTCAATACATACCGGGGCAGAAAAATCATCCTGAATTTATTCTTGGGGAATAGAGGAAAAATGTACTGCTTCCTTAGTCTCATATTTTAAGATGCACAGAAAGACCTAGTGTGGGGCCCCTACGCTTTATTCTCTGGAAGCAGAGGTGTTGCTGACCTGAAATGACTTGGAGAAATGGCAGCGTTTCACACAGCCAGGGCTTAGTATGTAGGTGTCTGCTGCTGCTATTCAACACTCAAGTACATATTATATCCATTTTCTGGAGTTCTTCAGGGTACAGCTTAGCTCAGAAAGATTGAGGAGAAATGCAACTCCAGAAATAAGCTATCTAGTTGTTGTTAGGTGCTATCGGGTCAGTTCTGACTCATAGAACCCCTATGCTCAAAAGAACGAGACTGCTGGCTCTTGTGCCATCCTCACAATTGTTGCTATGTTTGAAGGCATTGTTGTGGTATTGTGTCCATCTGTCTCTTTGGGGGTCTTCTGCTTTTTTGCTGACCCTCTTCTTTACCAAGCACGATGTCTTTTTCGTGGGACTGGTCGAATTTCATAACATGCCCAAAATATGTGAGGTGAAGTTTCACTGTCCCTGCTTCTAAGGAGCATTCTGGCTGTATTTATTATTCCAAGATAGACTGGTTCCTTCTTCTGGCAGTCCATGGTATTTTCAGTATTCACTGAAACATCGTGCTTCCAATGCATCAACGTTTCTTCAGTGTTTTTTATTCAATGTTCAGTTTTTGCAGGCATACGAGACAATGGAAAAACACTATGGCTTGGGTCAGGTGCATCTTAGTTCTCAAAGTAACATCTTCACTTTTTAACACTTTAAAGAGGTTATTTTGCTTGGTCATAATTTAACTCCCTGAAAGAAGATGAGATTAAAAAGCATCTTATATTATATTTCTATAGAGTTGATTTCTTGAAAGATCAACATTTTTTTCTTAAGAAAGCAATCTTTGAGAGTTTATTCACCCCATTTAAATGATCAGATTTGACCCTGCAGCTTCAGTCTTCCATGTTCCTTCAGTCCTTATTAGCTAAGAAAACTTAGTTAAAGTAAACAAGTTCTAAAGGAGTTTTTACTTGAAGGACTCAGATAGACAGTGATTTCCCTCTGACAACCCAAGAACATTTTCCAGTGAAGACAAATGGGAAGTTGATAAATGGTGGTTCTCAAATCTGAGAAAGGAAATTGTGTTAAAGAGTAAAAACCCACATAATTTTCAGGCTTCACTTTCTCAATATTTAATTACTGTCCACTTCATATCACATCTGTGTTAAAAGCTGATGCACCCAGAAAAAAAAAGACATCTTTCATCCCAGCACTACCCCAAGGCCACCCTCACAGCCACACCCAAAGGCATTCCTCATTCATTCTCCGTATCCTCCTTACTTATATCCCTACAGCTATGCCTCACGGTCAAAAGAATCTACTTTTGGTCCCTCTAAAGCATCAGGCTTTCTCATCTTCTCTGCTTTACTATGGATCCAGAACATTTCCCTTCCTTCCTTCGTTCTGCCCATACAACCCACTCCCCTCAATGTGGTCGGCATCTACTGAGTCATAAGGTCTTAGCTCACACATTTCCTCTTAGAAAGCTAGCCTAAGTCCTCCCAAGTTCCTCTGTCTACATTTTCATTTAGACATTTCCCCCACTGGAGAAGATTTAAGGGACAAAGAACACAAAAGCAAAGTGTCTTTTATGATTATATTTCAAGCATCTTGATTATTTGACACACAAGTGGCATAATAAAAACATCCCTTTACTGAGTTACTATTGTACACTAAGCACCATTCTAAGTTCCTGATGTACTTTAAATCATTTATTCCTCATAACTGCCCTATAATGAGTGGAGTCAGTGAATACCATTATTATCCCAACCTGAAGGAAGAAGAAACTATGATATAAAAAATTTAAACAACACTTCCCTCAAGTTAGCAAGGTTGTCATTAATACAGACAATTACCGAACACACACCTCTAGCCTTGACCTTTCTCTTAAACATGAGGCCTGATTGATACTTCCCCTTGGATGACCCAAAACTCAGTATGTCCCAGAAGAACTGACAGCTCTCCTTACAAATTAGCAATATAGTCTGTGTTGTCTCTTTAACTAATAACGCTGCCATGCTCCCAAGACCCCAGGTTCAAAAGCTCGAGTAGTAGTAGTCTTTGACATGTTACTTTTTAATCTCCCCTTAGAGTCTATAGAATCTATATCATAATGCTCTGGAATCTAGTCCCCTGTATTCCCTTCCCTTAGGCTTACATCTGGGTCTCACTAGCACGTACACATGTTCCTACTTAGCACCTCATATTTGTAATTACATCTATTGTATTCAAAGATCAAAGTTCATACTGAAACTAAGTAAAACCATCCCATCTTGTATCTCAACAACAATGATCATTTGGGTCCAAGTTATCTTCTAGATTTGTTGTCCACTACTTCCTTACTTAAGGTGTTCTGGTAGCGAGCGTAGTGGTTATGAGTCAGGATACTAAACTCAGGGTCAGCAGTTCAAAACTACCAGCTCTTCCATGGGAGAAAGATGACGCTTTTTGCTCTTGTAAAGATTTACAGCCTTGAAAACGCTATACAGGGTCGCTATGACTTGGAACCGACTTGATGGCACACCAGCACCACTTCCTCACATGGAGTCCTGGTGTGGCGCTGTAGGATCAGCACTGGACTTCTAACCACAAGGTCAGCAGTTCAAACCCACCAGCTGCTCCTTAGCAACCCAATAGAGGGATGCTGTGAGTCAGAACTGACTCAGTGACACAAAACAACATAATAACTTCCTTACATAGTCCCTGTGCCTAATCAGGTAGTTCTCCAAACCCATACTGCCTTGCCTGTTTGATTAAGGCTGTTGCCTCTGTCTAGACACCCTGATCCTCATCACCACCTTTACCATCTTACCTATGAAGTAAGACATGTCTCAAAGGCTTTCTACTCTGCACAACCTTTATGACCACACCAAGCAGATACAAGTGCTCTCTCTTTACTTTTGCAATGGCCTGATTCTTTGAGCCTATGTCCTGTATACCTGTGTGTCTATGTTGGCCTCCTTGGAAGCAGGGATTGCATATTATTCCTCTTGGTTCCCAGCAGGAACCAGTATTGTATCCTGACATGGCAGATGTTAAAAAGAATTTAAGTTGAATATTGTTAAAGATAATAAATTGAATTGACTATACATAAAAGTGAGCATCCAAAAAGGAGATGGGGATAAGACTCTTGTGGTTCAATAGTGAATAATTGCTATCAGGACTGACTGGGAGGGTAGGAAATGTAAAGGTAGACGTTTTTGTAACAAAAAGAGGGGCGTGGTTGATTTTGCAGTCCAGAAGCGGAGATCCCTGGGACCAGCGAGAAGAGCCGAGTGCAGGACCCTCTCCAGAGAAGCAGTGATGCCAGAGATGGAGGCAGAGACGATGATGTGAAGAGATGGA
>NW_006408831.1:1025747-1026941 GCF_000296735.1 Chrysochloris asiatica
TCTACAGGGTTGCCATGAGTTGGAGTTGACTCAACAGCACTTAACAACAACATACAATTTCAGGAACCAAAAGAATGGTGTTAGGCCCTGTCTACTGATGAGAGACAATGTCCATGGCATAGTCTTACATGATAAAAGTAAATTATGTAACAGTGATTTTATTTGCAATAAAAAAAAAAAAAAAAAAAACCTTTTGTATATATGTGTATGCATATGCATGTCCATATGCATGGGGTGGGGGGACAAACAAAAGAAGAGCTTGGTAGATACATAATAAATATAAGCATTGGTTATCTCTGAGTGGTAAATTTAATGGTATTAACTTTTGCTCCAAATAATATTTTGTAAATTTTTGCAATGAGTAGAAACAGGAACAATTTAGCATCCCCTTTCATTGGGGATGCAAAGGTAGTGGGTAACATAGTTATATGTGAGGACATCGTGCTATCCTGAGGGGCAATATTAACCTCTGTAATTCTAAGAAGCCCTTGTATTATAGCCAAATTAATAACAGTTAACACTTTAAATAGCTAACATTTTTGCTAATGCTATATGCCAGGAACTCTGCTAAAATCTTTACATTCAATAATTCTTTTGTTTACTTGTCACAACCATTATCTGCTTAATTTATTTTTTCATTGGACTTACCACATTCAGGCCACCACTCATCTGTCAGTTTGTCATGTTGTGATGGGTTGCATGTTGTTGTGATGCTGGAAGTTATACCACTTGGTATTTTAAATGCCAGCAGGGTCACCCATGTGGACAGGTTTTCAGGGGAGCTTCCAGATTGACTAGGAAGGAGGAGAGATGGGTATTTCTGAATGGTTAGCCACTTTATGAACAGCAGTGGAACACTGTCAGATACAGTACTGGAAAATGAAAAAAAAAAACTGAATATTTTTGGATATAATGCCAGAAAATGAACCCCTCTGGTTGGGAAGTACCCAAAATACAACTGGGAAAGAGCTATGTCCTCAAAGTAGAATTAAGTGTGATGGCATGAGTGGAGTAAAACTTTCAGAACCTCACAACTCAAATGAGGGTGAACCGCTATTAACATCCATTAATAATTGGAACATGGAATGCATGAAATATGAATCTAGGAAAATTAGAGTTGTCAGCAATGAAATGGAACACATAAAGATCAATATCTAAAGCATTAATGTGCTGAAATGGACTGGTATTTGCTAT
>NW_006408831.1:1043031-1054919 GCF_000296735.1 Chrysochloris asiatica
CCTAGTTGGTGCTGTAGGATAAGCACTGGACTGCTAACCACATATTAAGCATTCTTTTAAAATCCTATACAGGGTTGGTATGACTAGGAACTAACTTGATGGCACTTAACAGCAACAACAACAGAGTATAATAGGAGCCTTGGTTAGGCACTCAACTTTAAACTGAAAGATCAGTGTTCTGAATCCACCAACAAGCCACTCTGTGGGATAAAGATGTGGCAGATCTGTTAAGATGACAGTCTTGAAATCATTGTAATAGTTTCAAATCATTACAACAAGGTGTATGATTTGTTGACTGTAAATCATAAACAAGGTGCATGATTTGTTGAATGTAAAACTGATGATCTGCCCTGTAAACTCAATCCACAATAAAAATCTTAAATTAAAAAAAATATATATATCACAGTCTTGAAAACCTATAGGGTCACTACAATAACAATACTTTTCAACTTACCCTTGTGTATATTTATTTTCTGTCTCCCTTTGCTAGAATATAAGCTCCTTGAGAGGAGGAATCTTATTGATTTGGTGATTTGCTGAGGGTCTAGAATAGTGTCCAAATACTCATTAAGAAATGCTGAATTAATGATTTTTATCCTTCTGTTTTTCTTTTTCCTTAGTTGTTTTATCCACTTCCTGCTAAGTTATGAAATCGTAAAATGTTATGTTGACTCCAAAGGGTGTCCTTTCTCCTTGACGTACATGGTGGTGGTGGTGGTGATGTGCTGTGGAATCCATTCTGACTCATGGCTATCCAAGGCTGTGAATCTTTATGGGAGCAAAAAGCCTTATCTTTCTCCGGTAACGCAGCTGGGAGATTTGAACTGCTGACCTTGAGGTTAGCAACTCAGCTAACCAGAGCTCCTTTGTTGTTGTTGTTAAGTGCCGTCGAGTCAGTTCCGACCCATAGCGACCCTGAACAGGGTTTCTGAGGCTGTAAATCTTTATGAGAACAGAAATCCTCATCTTTCTCCCAAGGAGCAGCTGGTAGTTTCGAACTGCTGACCTTGAAGTTCGCAGCCCGATTCATAACCACTGTGCTACCAGAGCTCCTTAACCAGAACTGCTTATGTTTCAGGGCAGCTCTAGTTAGGTTGTGGGAAGACTTTTAGTGTTCCACAGTTATAAGCCACCAGTTTTAAGTTCTAGTATGACGCTGTGGGTTAATGCGCTGGATTGCAAAGTCGGTTCAACCCGCAAGGTCAGCGGTTGAAGCTCACCAGCTGCTCCCCAGAAACCCTATACAGAGTGGCTATGAGTCAGAACTGACTCAACTGCACTTCACAACAACAACAACAGTTATAAAGAAAAAAACAACAGTAAGGGTTGTATTTAAAGATAATCCTAAACTCTTCTAAGGATCAAATTCATCTTGGGGTCAAATTCATCTTGATGGTCAAATTCATTGCAGGGAGGAGAATGCTGTTTGATTTGGGGAGTCAATTAGTAGACTTTTTAGTTCTATAATGGGAGGCCTAGAACTGGGGCTGGATAGAAGCAGCTAAGGAGGAAAAAATTTGCTCTCATACCATTATAAAAGATGTCTATTTTTAATACAAAAGGTTATTATGTTTTGATGTTTTTTAGTTCCTCTGGAAGATCTGAAAGATGGAGGTTTTAGCAAGCGTAGAAAATCAAAAACTAAAGATGGGTCTGTTCAATATGAGAGGAAGACAGGGTTGATGGAGAGAT
This sequence comes from Chrysochloris asiatica, assembly GCF_000296735.1. Taxonomy (NCBI): domain Eukaryota; kingdom Metazoa; phylum Chordata; class Mammalia; order Afrosoricida; family Chrysochloridae; genus Chrysochloris; species Chrysochloris asiatica. The sequence continues at coordinate 1,044,724 of NW_006408831.1, forward strand.
CAGAAGGGGTTCCTGGCAATGTTGGATGTTTTACATTCACCTTTGTTTTGTGTCATATTTTATAAAGCGATCTCCCTCGCTAACCCTGGGTCTCCAAAAATAGCTGTGTTAACCACCTACAGTGTCAGCCTGTGAAATCACAGGAGTGTCATGGCCATAATTTGGGATTTGATGGAGACTAGATTAGATGAAAGAAGCATAAGATAGCTGGATGTGATGGACGAAAATTTAGACGTAGGAAGTCAAAAGTGTCAACCAGGAGAATGTAGTTATCTATAGAAATTCTGGAAAATTTGAGATAGGGGATTTTTTTTTTTTTTTTACAAGGAGTGTGGCATTAACATGTAGACAGTAAAGGAAAGGGGACACTGGAAGGATGACGGGTTAAAGGACTCCTGGGTCAATCACAGAAATCAGACTTGAATCTTGGTGGGGCTTTTGGTGTTGTCTTAGTGTTTTTAAGCTTTGTTTAACCATATTACTTTGTTGCTATTGAACTGGCTCCAATTCATGGAGAGTTTATGGGTCATAAAATGAAATATTGCCTAGTCCTGTGCCATCCTTATAAGTATTTGTATGTTTCAGCCCATTGTTGTGCTGATTGTGTAGTGCCTTCCAACCTATGAAACTCATCTTCCAGCACTGTATTGGACAGTATTTGTCATGGCCCTTAAGGTTTGCATTGGCTCACTTTTTTTCCCCCAAAACTTTTATTTAGTTGAGTGAAAGTTTACAGACAATATCATCAGTTTGACATCCAACAATTCACACACTTTGTTTCATCTCAATAATTGCAATCCTCTACATGCACCAACAATGATTCCACTTCTTCCCTGTGGCTCCTATTTCCATTCCACCCTCCTTCCTAACCCCTCAGAACCTTGTCCCCAGGTAAATGTTGCCTTTTTGATCTTGAATGGTTGACCATTCCATGGTGATCATGCCTCACTACTGTTGTCCTCCCCATATACCTATCCACTGCTTGGTTGAAAATTGGGCAACAAAGGTGAGTTCTGATCCATACCTGAAGGGTGACTGAGGGTCATAGTCTCTTTCTGTCCAGTAAACCTTGCCTTTTTTGTAATTTTGAGTTTTGCTCTGCATTGTCTCCCACCTTGTAATACAATCCCTTTCAGATTAATTGGTAGAGATAGTTGGGCACCATCTAGTTCTTCTAGTCTCAGAGTCATGTAGACTGATATCCATGTGTTCCATTAGTTCATTGGACAAATTGATTCCAATTTTTATCACTATTCTTTCTTCGGCTCATGGAAAGACCAACAGTTGCACCTGAGATGGCTGTTTGTGAGTTTTTACAATCTCAGTAGCTACTCACCAAAGTAGGATGTAGAACATTGTCTTTGTGGACTACGTTATGCCATTGGCTAACTTTTGAAAGTAGATCACCAAGCCTTTCTTCCTAGTATGTCTTAATCTGGAAGCACCACTGAAACCTCTCTATCATGTATAAACCCTGTTGGTATTTGAAATACCACTGGCATATCTTGCAACATCATAGCAATATGAAAGATCCCACAGTATGACAGACTGGCAGGAAGGTGTGGTGGGTTTTGAACAATAGAATCATGCTAATCAAATGAATGTACATATTGTATGTACATGTATGATGTACAATGTGTAAAATACACCAAAATTAAACTTCCTAATGAAATGGAATAGTGTTTGAATTAATGTCCATTTGACATTCTCATTGGAGCCTATGTTGGTCAATAGGCACCTGTGTGAAATACCAGTACCCCAAGGCCACAGTCTGAAAACCATGAATCTAGAACCCTAAACAGGAATTTGATCTTTGCTATTTCAGGCAGTTGATCACTCTGTCTGACTCTTAAGTACTCATTACCTGCTAAGCAGCATGCCTTTGATCCAGTCATAGGACATTTTTCTTTCTCTTGAGTGGAATACTTCAACCCCAGGACTTCTACCCACGGGTGCTTGTGGAAAAATCCAAACTAAGACTAAGTATTCTCCACAAAACACCTCTTCAATCTTTGAAGACTTCTTCTATCCTACCCTAAATTGTGTTTGTTCCAAGTTAAACATTCTTAGTCCTCCAACTAGTCTCATTATTCTTTTTATCATCAACTTTTCATTGTGAACTGGGTGAAGGATTACAGAGCAGAGCAGTCATTCTTATCAGCTATTCTTATAGTTCATATAAAAATTACTTACCAGGTGACCCTACGGAATGCAGAAATCATCAACCAATATCATTAATATCACATGAAAGTAAAATATTGGATATCAGAAGCTGCATCAGTTGGAAAAACAAACAACACAGAAAGTGAGTTTGCTTAAGACCCCCCAAACATAGACACATAAAGCTGGGACAATCACATACATTGATCCAGCTCAGTGGTGTGCACAAGATCACTCATTAGTAGTCCCCAAATCAGGGACATGATGGGCATAGCTCTTATTCTTTTGGGAATATGCCTTAGCAGCTGGATTCAAGAATGTAGGACAGTGCTCAGCATGGGTTCATTTCAGCTGATCTGAATTGACTGCACATTCATCTATAGAGCTAATAGTTAAGTAAAGAAAAGATCTATGTTTGTGCCCATTTTAAAGAAAGGTGACCCAACGAATGCAGAAATCATCAACCAGTATCATTAATATCACATGAAAGTAAAACATTGCTGAAGAGAATGAAAAAAATGGCTGTAACAGGACATTGACAGGAAGCTGCCAGGAATTCAAGCCAGATTGAGAAAAGGATGTGGAGTGAGGGATATCATTACTGCGGTCAGCTGGATCTTAGCAGAAAGCAGAGAATACCAGAAAGATGTTTACTTGTGCTTATTGACTATACAAAAGCATTTGACTGTGTGGATCATAACAAACTATGGATAGCAGTGTGAGGAACAGGTGATCCAGAACACTTAATTGTTATCATGAGGAACCTGTACATAGACCAAGAGGCAGTCATCAAACAGAACAAGGGGATACTGGTCTCCTGGTTTAAGATCAGGAAACATGTGCACCAGGGTTGTATTCTTTCACCATACCTATTCAATCTTGTGTGCTAAGTAAGTCATTCAAGAAGCTGGATTATATGAAGAAGAAGGTGGCATCAAGATTAGAGGAAGACTCATTACAATGTGATACGGAGATGACACAATCTTGCTTGTTGAAAGGAAAGAGACCTGTGCTTCTCTTTGGAGAACCATTCCTTGGAAATCCTATATTATGAGACAGAGTCAACTCAACGGCACCAACAACAACTTATGTATGTGTGTATGTTGTTGTTGTTATTATTAAGGGCTGGCGAGTGGGTTCTGACTCACAGCAGCCCTGTGTAGCGTTTCAAAAGAGCAGCCTGGTGGGTTTGAACTGCCAACCTTGCAGTTAGCAGTTCAGTGCTTATCCTACAGTACCACACCAGAACTCCGTATGTGTGTAAATATACATAATTTTTCCATATCCATATATATGATATGTAGAAATTACAAATGTAAATATGAGTGAGCTTCAAAAGTTTGTGGGAAAATGAAGTGAAAAGATAATGGAATTTTTCTATAGACTTTTGGAAGCCCCATTCATATATATTGTATGTATATAAATTTGTATTCATTTCCCAGTAAATGTGATATGTAAAATTACAAATACACATACACACATCTGTATTTTTCAAATATCACATTTTCATGGAAAAATTATCTCTGATAAAGAATGAGACAAAATAGAGTCATTTTATACTGATAATACGGGATTTGGGCTATGTCTAACTTCCAGTTCTGTCACTTGTCCATTGTGACCCCAGTTGTCCACAGTGGTAACCCACTCAGAAGCATGTCCTGTATTGATTTTGCCCACTGCCTGTCTTAGTTTCCCTACTTCCTCACTTTTATATCCTGGAATCACCTTGTATGGAAATAACCTGTAAAAAGTCCATCTATCTTGAGGCCTATTTTTGGGGAGTTCATATTAAGACAAATTGTAAAATTCATGTTGTTGCTGTTACTGACATTGTTTTTAATTACACAACATTCTCTTCAAATATAATAATTAACATAAGTTTCTGATCTGTTTAAACCTGAAGATAATACTTTTAAGGTTTGAAAAGGTCAAGAATACTAAAGGCCCATGGACTGAGAAACGTAAGTAGTGTGCCTGCAGGCAGGAGGCTGGCTTGTAAAATGTGCCCTTTGGACATTTAAATGAATATATATTTTCAGTGTAGCATGTGTAAATTAAAAAAAACAAAAAAAAACAACACCACAGGAATAGAGGTAAATACTGTTTGTTAACTGATGGTACATGGAAGAGAGTGAAATCATTGTAATGATTTGTTGAATGTAAACCTTCACTCAATTCACAATAAAAATTTTAAAAATAAATAAATAAATAACAGAGAACAATGTCAGCAAAGCAGCAAGACATTCCCCTATTTACTTAAGTATTCATCTTGCCAGAAGTAGCCTTAACTTCAAAGCAGGGTGATGGTGGTTTTGAAGGGACTCTATTCTAATAGATACAGATATAGATGCAATTTCTTCCTACCTATTAAACCCACTCACCCACCCACTGTCATTGAGTTGATTATAACTCATAATGAATATTATATAGGCTAAAGAAGAAATACTCCAATTTCCAATGTTGTAAGTTTTGGAAGACTTACAAAAGCAGACAGCCTCATTTTTCTCCCACATCTATTAAACATTAGATTTTTTTAAATGTACCTAAAAAATAGGATGTTATTTCTCAATTCAAGAAAGAACTCAATTTCTAATATTAAAAAAAACAAACAAACAATAAACATGATCAAAGTGTTTGAATATAGAAAACAAAGACAGTAATCCCAAAATGCATTCTAGATTTATCAACTTTGTACACATATTTTAGGAGATTTTGAGAGATTTCAAAATAATATCTAAAAATAACCATAATTTTATTTTAGTAAAACAATAGTCTCAGCTTCCGGCAGTTGACTGGGACTATAGGCTGATACAGTTTTAGATTTCAAAATGTACATATATGTAGAGCTCTCCTGTGAAAATCCACGATGGTACAATCCACCAAGGTGTAATGGATTACTTACAACATAAACTCTGCAATGTATCCCAGTCCAAAGATGCCAGACAATAAGCTATACATGTTGGCTAATAAATTCACATAACATGTTTTTTTTTTTTTTTTTAGAAAATATATTCTAACCATTTATTAAGCAAAATGGAAATTTCTAATAGCTAGCATTTTTTCTACATTTGAAATTGAAGAGAAAAGAAACTTATGTTCTACCATATACATTATTTTAAAAGAGTTTATTATAAACCTAGAACAGTTAAAATGCCTTCTCAGTGTGCAGTGTTTTCTAGTGATTAGGATTCCTTGTCCTTTGGTGAAGTGCTGAGGCATTTTTCTTGTGAAAAAATCAGTTTGTCAAAGGGGATGGATTACTAATACAACCTTCCCTTCATTCAGCCCCGTCCCTCAGTTTCTTTTACCAATAGAACAGGTAGAAGTCCATGGTTCTATTTTGGTTCCCAAGATATGTATGAATTCTTTTAATCTAGAAAAGAATTCAAACAGCTTGGATATATCAAAGGCTGGAGGTTGTTTTTACTACCCTGTTTACTCACAGTTACTCACATTGTCCAGGTTTTCTGGGTGGTTTTGCTCACGTGCTGTCACTGTGCATGTAGCTACAGCGAGGAGTGTGTGGGAGACATGCTGAATAATGTACAGCACCCAATAGGAAGAGCAACAGATCTGCGGAATTGGAATTACTATTCTCCCAGACTCTGAAAGCAAATGATTACTTGTGCCTTGCAGAATCTGGGGGCTCTATTCCCAGGTGCAAAGTACATTTTCCAGGTTTCTCTAGGGCAAAAGCAGGGTGAACACCCTCATTAAACCTGTGCCTAATGGTGAAGAGCAATTGTCCACTTTCAGCATTTATGAAGAGAAGTCTCTGGTTGTTGTAGTCCAGCAGAATGCCCACTCTGGCTGGGTGCTCGGTCACATGAACATCACTCATGATGCCACTGTAGAAAAATGTGTATCTGAAATGCAACAGAAAGGAAGTAGAAACTTGAGAAATCTTGAAGGAACATGATAAAGAGCATCACTTGGAAATAAACATTTATTCAGTTACTAACTTCAATTTACAATAATGAGTTACAAAAATGTTGTCCAAAATACTTAACCAGATACCTCCTAGCACTAAAAATGTATAACTCATCCCAACAGACAAGCATTCTTAATAATTTTGCTCCTTCTACATTAGGAGGCAATCCCAGAATAACCAACATATGCCTCCCTTGTGATTTTTCTCAACATTCTAATTCTTTCCCAGCTGCCCACATGTTTTAACTACTGCATTCATGGTGTGTCATTCTTTTGAATAAAACTCTTTTGAGGCTGCCATGTATTTTAAAAAGTACTGCAGGCTTGCCTTCCATACAATGTATTAATTTTGCAGTTTAAAAAATTTATACGTAACTTACATAAGGGCCTTTATGAAATTTAAGTAGGAATTCTATTCTTTTTGCCCAACTTTGTTATCCTTTATATATACTCTCTGTGCCCCCAAACAACTTTCTGTTTCATCTTCTCAGTGTTTTCTGTAGACTTGTTGCAAGGGGGATTGCCTTTGGTTTCTCTCTTCTATTCAGATAAATTTAATTCAACAAAAATTCATTGAACTTATTTGAGGGTCTAGCATATTATACTCTGGGGGGTGGGGAGTAGGGGGATAAAGGACACACAGAAGACAGTCCTTGCCCTTTCTCTGAGAACCTTACCATACAAAGCAAGAAGGAAAAAGTTGTTAATGACTTAAACATAGACTTGTTATTGTTGTTAGGTATCAAGTCGGTTCCAACTCATAGCAATCCTGTATAGGGTTTTCAAGGGGCCACTGGTTGTTTGAACCAGCAACTTTGTGGTTAGCAGTTCAGTGCTTAACCTACAGTATCACACACAGACTGGGAATGAGAATTCATCGCAGATATTGATAGTTAAAATGTTAACTAAGCACATTTAATGGACCTTTTTTGATTGTGAAAGGGAAGGTTCAAGGGCAGGCTTAGAGAGAGAAATGCTGAAAAGAAATAACAAAATTACTCTGTACCGCAAATTTGTTGTTGTTGTTTTTTTTCCTGGCAGCCTTAGAAACTGAAGGTGGGGTCCTAAAACTAGGGGGAGGGAAGAAATGGGAAATAAAAGAGATGAGGGAAAAGTCTATGAGTATGACAGTGATGAGGGGTGGGCAACATGTAACAATGTAATCTGTGACCTAAGAATTTGGCTAAGTGATGCTAGAGTGGTAGGTAAGTCCAAGAACCTTAAAGACTTGAAAGTCCAGAACATTGAGTGCAAGATAGGTTTGGTGGTAGTTATGTGCTGTGGAGTCGGTTCCGACTATAGTGGCCCTGAACAGGGTTTCTGAGGCTGTAAATCTTTACGGGAGCAGAAAGCCTCATATTTCTCCCGTGGAACAGCTGGTAGTTTCAAACTGCTGACCTTGAAGTTCACAGCCCGATTTGTAACCACTACACTACCAGAGGTTTAGGGGAAGGCAATTGGACAATTTCATTGCAGAAGGAAGCCCAAGTATAGGTGCAGTGGTTCATGGGAATGGGGAGATATGTGAGAATTACACAATAATAAAGGACATTTTCAGTAACTTGCTAATGTACGATACGATGAGATTTGTAGGACAAACAAACAGGCAATGATGGGGCTCTTACAGAAGGTTTCCTGGAGCAGTTGGGCTCATACTCAGCCATAAAACAATAGGTTGAACTGGATGGTGCAAAAGACAAAGAAGAGGTCCAAGCAGTGGGACCAGTAGAAACACTGATAAAGTAGCAAAGTACACCTGTATGTTATAGAGAACACCACCATGTGCCCAACGGGTTTGGAGGGACATGGGAATGACCTTTAGGAGATTACATAGAAAGAAGTCAGGGGTCAGGTTCTAGATCTGTACTGCTCAGTATGGTAGCCATTAGCCCCATGTGGGTATTTTAATAAATCTAATTTAAATTAAATTGAAAATTCAGTTCCTCCATCTCACTAGTCACATTTCATGAGAACTATATCCAAATATTATAGCATTTTTCTATATTTTTAGAATGTTTTATTACACAGGCCTGTTCGGTAGGACTCCAAATGCCCAAATAAGCCATTTTCTCGTCCTATTTGGAAAGTCTCTGGTGTCTACATGACTACCTACTCCTGGTCAGCTCCTGGGCCAAAGCCCCATTCTAGAGGAAGACATTTCTTGAGGCCTTGGTTCCACCAGATCCACAGAATGTGGCGTCTACCCTGCCCTGGTTCTGCCTCATTTCCTACTGAGCACCCATTAACCTGAATTCTTCTCTGAAACCAAGTCTGTTTGCACGGGCCAGACTCCCTCCCCAGCTTGCCTGCCCTGGTCTCTGTTCAATCATGTTGTTGTTTCTGAGGAACGGCTGGTGAATTTGAACTTTCTGACCTCATGGTCAAACTGACCTGGCAGTCCAGCGCATTAACCCACAACACCACACAAGGAATCCCATGGTCCATTCAAAAGTCTGACTCTTGACACCTATGAGACGAGGACTGCCTTTCTGAGGCCCCATTTCAGACTGGACCCACCGATTTGCTTGCCCAGATTGAGCCCAGATCCCATGGGACACTATCCTTAAAGTGGCTGCTATTCTGGAGGGCTCCTCATGCCCAACCTGGTTCGCTTTTCATTGTGCCCTAAAGCTGATCCCACTTGAGCTCTGACACCACTGTAGATTTTTGAGCAGAAAAGGAAGGACCACAATGAAATACTGTTGTAGAAGCATTTGCTAATTGTGACACATAAGATAGACTGGAATGAGTAGAAACCAGAGGTGTGGTAGATATTGAAGATACTGGTAAAGGATGTGAGGAAGCTTGAACTAGCATTAGGAATGGACAGGAAGAAACAAGTCCAAATCTAGTAGATTCTTCCTCCAGAGACTCTCTTTATTTATCCTTCCCTTGGAGTCCTGGAGTGGTGCTGTGGGTTAATTGCTGGACTTCAAAGTTGGCTTGAACTGCAAGGTCAGTGGTTCAAGTTCACGAGCTACTGCTCAGAAACCCTATACAAGGCCACTGTGAGTTGGAACCAACTCAATGGTACTTAACAGCAGCGCTCATATACCATACAAGTAGGGTGAAGAGCACTACAGCTTGGTTTAAAATCATTAGGTCAGAAAAGGTGAAAAATAAAAGAAGGATTTTCACAGACCCATAGCTTCCTGAAGGCTGAGGGTGCTCTACCTGAAGTTTCTTGAACATGGAAAGATGACACCTAAAACCTGACCTGTGACAGCGCAGGCTAGCACACTTTTCCTTCCAGCATCTAACGTACCCACGCTAGACTGGGGAAAGCTGAAGACCACCGTTGTAGATTGACTTGTCAATCAACTATACAATTCTGTTTTCTAGTCTTGTTGCTAGTTGTCATTGCCATTGAGTTGGTTTCGACTCATAGCAATCCCATGTGTGCAGAGTAGAACTGCTCCAAAGGGTTTTCAAAGCTGTAACCTTTCAGAAGCAGAGCTCTAGGCTTGTCTCCCAACATGCCTCTGAGTGGGTTTGAACAGCCAACCTCTCATCCAGTAGTCAAGTATTTGAAGGCTCGCCTTTGGGTTAGGTTTTTAAGGGGTCAGGCATCTAAGAAAGTTTTCATGAAATCAAAATCTTGTTCCAGCTGTAAATCTATTCATTGTAAACTTTGAGTTTGAGGGATTTTAAACACTGAGGAGGCATTGGGTCCTTAAGCAGTGCACGGCACTGATTATCAATCATAATTGCTCTGATTTGATGAACTGTGACTTTAAATAGTGACTTTAAATAGCATTTGGAGCTGGTGTCCCTATGAACTATCTAAAAGAATCTGCGTTGAGCAGGATGCAGGGAGAAATATAAAAAATGTGAAAAAGAGAGATATGCCAAATCCTAATCTGTGGGCCTTTTCTAAAACCTTGCAAACACTGAAGGCTTCATTTTTAAAGCACTACATTTAATAATTCTTTACATTAGTATGATAACTCTGGTTGTAACCTTAAAGGTAGCAGACCAAAGTCTGTGGGTCAAGTATTTTGCTCATAACAACCATCAACACTCATTGAAGCCACAGTCAAGAAATCAAACGAAGTATTGCATTAGGCAAATTTACTTCACAAGACCTCTTTAAAGTGTTCAAGAGC
>NW_006408831.1:1060459-1061914 GCF_000296735.1 Chrysochloris asiatica
GTTCTGTTGTGCATAAGGTCACTATGACCATCTCGATGGCACCTACCCACAACAATATACTTGACTCTTGTTTTCCGTCTTAGTTGGTTCAGATCTTGAACAGGGAAGTAACATGCTATTAATTGGGCCCCTCAGAGATCCCTACCGAAGCATCAGTTTATAACAGCACTTGGGTCACAAGGGGATTAAAAGGGAATTGGCAGCACATATTTTTCAGCAAAAAAAAAACGAGTCAGTGAACTTAATTGTTTCAAAAATCAGTATAAAATTCTGTTGATTTTCCTAACGAAAAATTGACCTTCATCAATTTTGGTTGAAGTGGTTCCTACTTTAATTTTGATGCTTGCTTTTGTAATAAATACTATAATTATAAATGAACAAATGAAAATGTGTCATAAAAGAAAATGTCATGATCAGAAATTAAATATTACAACAAATACTATATTTAATTTTGGATAGATCTCTCATCTCTAACATGTTATAATTAAAAATGTTTCTTTCTATTCTTTGCTCTGACAACTTCTCCAATGATTTTATCACAATTAAACTGCTGAACAATACCTACTTCCATTCATAAGGAAAATTAATTAAGTTTTCCTGTAAAAAAAAGCGGGGCGGGTGGGGGGGGGGGAATCGGTAGGGCTCAGGCTTACCTCTGTGGCTCTGAACAATGCATGTACCAAGAGGTCTCCCCTTGTCCCAGGGCACCAGCCTGTACAGCTGAGCTGGAGCAGATGCCGAGTCGGTAAGCAGGGCAGTCTGTGACTGTGATTTCCCAGTAATGCTGGCCACAGGCTGGCAGTTCCTCACCAAGCACTGATGGGATTCTGTAGGCAAAATTAATTGGATTAAGTTTAGCAAATATCCCAAATTCACATACAGTTTAGGCAGAGTCCTTGCCTTGGAATATGCTGGAATTTGACAAAAGACATTTTTGTTCATTGGGTCCTCAACTTTTCTGACCTGATCACCACAGAATTCTCCAAACCCTCACCATACATTTGATAGATGTGGTGCTGTAGGAATAAGCACTTTACTGTGAATCAAACCTACCAGTTGCTCCTTGGAAACTCTATACAGGGTTTCTATGAGTCAGAATCAATTTGACAACCCTTAACAACACTGCCTCTTATAATTAATCTACTTAGTAGAGGCTTGTGGTCAACAGTCTTCTGGCACCTGGCCTCTTTGGATTGAAGTAGGTGCACCTGAGAGGTTGCTTAGCTGTCTCTTTTTGTTTCACCTTAGCTATTTTTATAACTGTCAAGGTGAAATGAACTAAAAAACCTTCACTTGCTGATGGGTAAGTGACCATGTTTACACAAGGTGCTCAGTTTTGCTTTGAAAAGGCTGAGACAGCAAGGAAGTATTTTTAATTTAAGCAGCATTAGCGTAGTGGTTACGAATCGGGCTGCGAACCTTAAGGTCAGCAGTTCGAAACTACCAGCCGCTCCG
>NW_006408831.1:1062964-1096533 GCF_000296735.1 Chrysochloris asiatica
AACAACAACAACAGTGGCTTACTGGCATCCTGGTGTGGCACTGTAGAATAAGCACTGGACTGCAAGATCAGTTTGAACTACAAAGTCAGCAGTTCAAACTCACCAGCCATTCCTTGGAAACACAATACAAGGTTTTTATGAGTCAGAACTGATTTGCCCACACTTAACAACAACAACAGTGGCCAACTAATGATCCTACCACCAAGTGGTCAGTTCTTTTAGACAGTCAGATCAAAGGGCACCTAGAGTGCCAGAGAAGGCTTGGCCATTGTCTGGGGCAGGTAACACCTGAGTGGGGCCTGCACCAGACCAGCAATCTGATAGGAAAACAGTATAAGTCACTGTTAATGGGTTTGTGTGTTATTTTGAGAACTTGCAGCCTGCCAATCCCTGGGCACATCAGTACCACCAGCACATAGTGTAACAGTTTTCAAAAGACTTGCACGTATCTTTTTCCGTTTGCCCATTTTGACCCTCAAAGTCATCATGAGAGTTACAGGCAAACTTCAGGACAGTCTTCCCACCTTATCCTCAGCTTTTTGATCTTTACTTCCACGCTCCCCTTTATTGACGCTACTGCGACAACAGATTCCGAAAGCCCAGCTGATGGCCAGAACTAAGTACTCAACAAAATGCTATCCTCCTTTTTCCATTTCCAAGTGGGTTGATACAAAATCCAATTTGTTATGAAAAATTATAAAACAATTAACCTGGACTCTTTTTCACTGAATCAGAGGTAAAACCTTCAAACAGATAATGTTCTGTGTTTGTATTTCCAATAAAAATATTGACACTTTCTCCAAGTTATGAACTGCAGCTGTCACTGCCTGCCTAGTAGTGAACTGTAAGTGGGCTGCATGGCTGTGCACACATTTATATTTGATACGACCTGGGGGGGGCAGTCATTAAACCAGTGATTGCTCAGGTGAGGCCACACTGAGCTGAAACACTCTTAAGATTCTACTGCTGAGGCCTCAGCACACTTGTGCTTTCATCTTCTGCTTACTCTGTCAGCCGTCTCCTCTCAGCAAAGCTGATCACTGTCCCATTTGAGGAAATGTGCAGCAAAGGGTGAGCCGTTTCTCTCAACAGTAGAAATCGGGTTCCTGTGGCAGTTGAGAAAATGGGATTAAAACATTGCCACAACATCAAGAGCTGTCCCTAGGCTAAGCCCCACAGTTCAGATAGTGTCTCCCTTTCCCATGACATCAAAATCCCTTGCTCAGAGTTTGCACATCCACAGCCAAAAACTGCATCCATGATAGGGCATCAGGGAATGCTAGTGGTTGCTTATCTGGTGTCTCTTAGTTACATCTAAACAGATGTCTCTTCTAAAAGAGATCCCTTCCTCCCCACCCTACCCCCACTCCCACCCCCAGCCACCCCAGCTATACAGAGTCCTGGTGTGGTGTTTTAGGAAAAGAACTGGACTGCAAAACATAAGGTCATCATGAGAGTTGCAGGCAAACTGCCGGACAGTCTCCCTATGCTGCCCTTTTTTGTTCTTTACTTCCATGCTCCCTTTTCAATTCAAACCCACCAGCCACTCCTTGGCAACCATACACAGTTGCTATGAGTTGGAAATGACTTGACAGCACTTAACAACAACAGCAAATGCAAAGTGTAGGGTCCTGGTGTGGCACTGTAAGATAAGCACCAGACTGCTGACCCCAAGGTCAGTTATTCAAACCAGCCAGCTGCTCCTCAGAAACCCTATACAGGGCCACTATGAGTCAGAACTTAACAAGAGTTTCCAGGTACTGCAGATGCTGTTGATGTACACACCACATTGTTGCTGCTGTTAAGTGCCGTCAGTCGGTTCTGACTCTTTACATCAACAGCATCTACATTACCTGGAAACTACTTGCTAAGTTCTGACTCATAGTGACCCTCTACAGGGTTTCCGAGGACTGGCTGGTGGGTTTGAACCGCTGACCTTGTGGTTCAAGTCAATCTTGTGGTCCAGTGCTTTATTCTACACCACCACACCAGGACTCCTAGAAACTACTTAGAACAGTAGGATCTTGGGCGGCACCCCTGAACTACTGAATTCTGATCCATATTTTCACAAGCTCCTCAGGAGATTCATGCACACATTAAAGTTTGAGGAAGAACGAATAAACCCTAAAAGGGTGAGTACCATAGTGGAAGTTGTTAAGTGTCTTCAAGTTGGTTCCAACTCCTAGCAACCTTGTTCCGAGGAGTGGCTGCTGAGTTTGAACCACCGACCTTACGTTTCTTGGGTAGAAAAATGGAAGATATGGAAATGGGAAACACATGAGGCTAAGTGGTATTACATTGTAAGGATTGTAATCAAGGACATGAAACAAAGTGTCCAAACTGACCTTGCGGTCCAGTGCTTATTCCACAGCCCCATATTGAACCTGTGGGGAAAACATTTCTGGGCAGGCAGACCTTATGGCCTCTTTTGATAAACATCAGGTTGTTGTTGTTGTTGTTAAATGCTTTTGAGTCAGGTAAGCCTTAATTATATCACAAACAAGGCACACGTACAAGTTTCCACTTAATGGCAAATTAGTTAATGTGCCATCCTTAATCTTGTATCATCTGAGTATAGAATAAAATAATAAAATGATCATTTTCCCATTCCTCACTTAATAAGTGAGAATAGCCTATTTTTGTTGGCAATATCCAGATATTATTCCCAAAATGTCACTGAATGGTTTTATCAATTCTTGAGTTATTCATTCAGTCAGTCAGTCAACAAACATTAGTTGTCACCTACTAGGTTCCATGTACCAAGAATAAATAGAAGAACAAGACTGGAGACTTATTCATAGAGTTCACAGTGTTATAAACACACACATCTCCCAGTCCCAAAACATACTCATAAATTATAGCAAATTATAAGACAAACAAGAATCATCTGAAGAGACTTTTTGAAATACATATTCTGGGCCTACCTCCAGATCAGAGTCTTGGTGTGGCGCTGTGGATAAATGCGCCAGACTGCAAAGCTGTTTTAACTGCACGGTCGGTGGTTCAAGCTCACCAGCTGCTCCTTGGAAACCCTATACAGGGTTGCTATGGGTCGGAATCGACTCGACGGCACTTAACAACAACAACCACCTCCGGATCAACTGAATCAGAATCTCTAGGCTTAGGGTCTGAACATTAGAATTTTTAAGCACCGTAAGTGATTGCTAATGGACAGCCAAGGTTGAGAACCTCTAACATCTTGACCTTTGACCAATCTTGCATCTTTATGCTTAAAACCTAGCACAGGCAGCAGTTTTATGAAATTGAACTTGAGGATATCGTCTCTTGGTGGCAGAAGAGAAGGAAAAAAACAGCACTTTGTGTATGAAGGAGAAAGTACCTCTAGTGGAAACGAGAGCTGCTTCGCTTTGCTCACTTGTCCCAAACGCATTGACGGCTCTCACGTAGAAAAAATAATTATCATTGGGTTGGAGGCTCACTTTAAGCTGAAGTCCTTTAATTCCAGAGAAAGATCTAAATATAAGGAAAAAATGAAATACTTTTAAACATAATACTCCATGCTAGATGACTTGTTACATTTTAGTTTTGTTTTAAGATTTTATTGTGATTTGAGTGATAGTTTACATGGGAGAACATCAGTTTTAAACTCATTATTTCATTACAATGATTACGATCTCCTCTGCATCATCATTCATTAGTATTTGTTTCCAATTCCCTCTATGTTTGTTTGTTTGTTTGTTTGTGGACGTCCACAAAAACATTTGGAAATATATAATCATTTAAACAACCGAAGGGCACAAGCTTGTCTCCTGGCTGCCAGCCTTTCTCTTTCCATGAGTCTAGAGTCTTCCCCTGCTCTCTCTCTCTCTCCATGTCATCATCTCTGCCTC
Source organism: Chrysochloris asiatica (assembly GCF_000296735.1). Classification (NCBI taxonomy): domain Eukaryota; kingdom Metazoa; phylum Chordata; class Mammalia; order Afrosoricida; family Chrysochloridae; genus Chrysochloris; species Chrysochloris asiatica. Next base: position 1,066,816 of record NW_006408831.1, read on the forward strand.
TATCTCTGTTGTGGCTTCTTCTCTGGATACGGTCCCATATTCCGCTCATGCTCTTCTCCCTGGATGGTTCTAGGGTCCTCTGTTCCTGGACTATAAGATTAACTACTCCCCCCTTTTTGTTACAAAACTTCTACCTTTACAGTTGTGACAGTCATAATTAGCCATGATAACAATTATCCACTATTGAATTATAAGAATCTTATCCCCATCTCTTTTCACCAGATCTATCTAGACAAGATGAAAACTATTCAGTGGGGACTCTACCTTCCCTTGCACACTCTGAAACTAAACTCCTTCTTGAAAATTTATAAGCCAGTCACTTTGTGCACATTTTAGTTTTGTAGTGAATGAACATCTTGTACTAACAATTTTTTCTTCTCTTTTTATGACCATGAGAGTTTGCAAGCCAGATTCTGAAAAAATGGTCATTGTCCATAAAGATTATTCTGTCAAGTCATTCTTATTTTTTTGTGGAAAACTACAAAATCATTAAAAAGACCAGGTTTACTAGTCAGATGTTTTTGTTGTTGTTGTTAAGTTCTGTCGAATTGGTTCTGACTCTAAGCAACCCTGTATAGATTTCTGAGGAGCAATTGGTAAAACTGAACTGCGTACCTGGCAGTTGAAACTGGCTTTGCAGTCCAACACATTAACCCACAGCACTGGTCAGATAGAGACTTGGATAGCCCCAGAGATTATGGCCCTTAGACACCATTGGGGCATGTAACTGAGCTCACTGCCCAGGCTCAAATTTTAGCAAATGATAGAGAGCTGTATAAGGTGAAGAATAGCACTGACAAGGTACCCCACTCCTCTGAATAAGGCATCATCTGCCTTAGGACAAAGTCCAAAATTCAGAAAGTGGTAGACAAAGAAAGGAATGGAAATAGGAAACACAGTGATGTTACATTGTAGGGATTGCAATCCTTGAGATGATACAAAATGTGTATAAAGTGGTGAATGTCAAAACAATTTCTTCTGTAAACCTATACATAATTCACAATGTTGTTGTTGTTAACTGCTGTCAAGTTGGTCTAACCAATAACGACTCTGTATAGGGTTTCCAAGGAGCAACTTGTGAGCTTGAACCGCCAACCATGAGGTTCAAACCAACTTTGCAGTCCAGCGCATTAACCCACAGTGCCACACTAGGACTTCAATTCACAATAAGAAGTTTAAAAAAAAAAATCATTCCTGTTTTTGTCAACTTTTGTGTAATATTGTTGCTGTTGTTAAGTACCTTCGAGTTGGTTCCGACCCATAGCTACACTGTACAGGGTTTCCGAGGCTGTAAATCTTTACAGAAGAAGAAAGCCTCATCTTTCTCCCATGGAGCAACTGGTAGTTTTGAACTGCTGACCTTAAGGTTCACAGCTAAATTCATAACCACTACGCTCCACTATATGCCTTCCAAAATGCTCTTTACAAGGAAACCAGGTAAACTTATCCACCATTATTTAAAAAAAAAAAAAGCAAGTTTGTGATTAATTGTAATTATTTCTTTATCAATTTTAATTGAGAGGGCCTTTGGATTAAGATAATATCTCTGGTAGCGTAGTGGTTACGAATCGGGCTGCGAACCTTAGGGTCAGTGGTTCGAAACTACCAGCCGCTCCGCGGGAGAAAGATGAGGCTTTCTACTCCTGTAAAGATTTACACCCTCGGAAACCCTGTACAGGGTCGCTATGGGTCGGACCCAACTCGATGGCACTTAACAACAACAACAACAACTTAGTACAAGAAAGGAGCTCTGGTAGCGTAGTGGTTACGAATTGGGCTACGAACCTTAACGTCAGCGGTTCGAAACTACCAGCTGCTCCGTGGGAGAAAGATGAGGCTTTCTACTCCAGAAAAGATTTACACCCTCGGAAACCCTATACAGGGTCGCTATGGGTCGGAACTGACTCGGTGGCCCATAACAACAATAACATAGTACAAGAGTCCTGATGTGACACTGCAGGGTAAGCACTTGACTGCTAACCACAAGATCGACAGTTCAAACCCACCAACCATTCCTCAGAAACCCTACACAGGGTTGCTATAAGTTGGAACTGACTCAACAGCTCTTAACAACAACAACAACAACATAGTATAAGAGGAGCCTTGGTGTGGTGCTATGGTTAAGCACTGGACTGCTGATCACAAGGTCAGTAGTTCAAACCCACTAGCTGCTCCTCAGAAACCCTATACAGGGTTGTTATGAGTTGGAACTAACTCGAGAGCACTTAATAACAACATAGTAGAAGAACTACCACTCATCTGCTAGTGTGTCATACTGTGGTGGCTTGAGTACTGTTACGATGCTGGGAGCTATCCCACCAGTATTTCAAATACCAGCAGCGTCACCCTGATTGAAGGTTCGTCTGGAGCTTCCAGACTAAGACAGACAAGGAAAAAGGATGTAGCAATCTACCTCTGAAAACAATGGCCAGTGAAGACCTTATGAATAACAGTGGGATATTGACTGATATAGTGCCAAAGATGAGCCCCTCAGGTTGGAGAGCACTCAACACACAGCTGCCTCCTTGAGTAGAGCAAGCCTTACTGATGTAGATGGAGCCGTTTTCAGTATCGTCATTTGTTGGCTTGGAATGACTCAAAATGGGAAGAAGCAGCTGCAAGCATTCATTAATAACTGGAACAGGAATTGTACAAATTATGAATCTCAGAAAACTGGAAGTCATCAGAACTGAAATGGAATGCATAAAGACCAATATCCTAAGCATTAATGAGCTGAGATGAACTGTTACTGGCTGTTCTGAATTGGACAATCATAGGGTCTACTAGGCTGGGAATGGCAAATTGAGAAGGAATGACAGCATATTCATCAAAAAGAAACTTTCACCATCTATATATCAGTACAACTCTGTCAGTGATAGGATGATATACATACATCTACAAGGAAGAGCAGGAGCTCTGGTAGTGTAGTGGTTACAAATCAGGCTGCAAACTGCAAGGTCAGCAGTTCGAAACTATCAGCCGCTCCGTGGGAGAAAGATGAGGCTTTCTGATCCTGTAAAGATTTACAGCCTCGGAAACCCTGTACAGGGTCGCTATGAGTAGGAACCGACTCCGTGGCACATAACAACAACAAGGAAGAGCAGTTAATATGACTATTATTCAAGTTTACACACCAATTACTAATGCTAAAAATAAAGAGGCTGAAGATGTTTACCACCTTCTGTAGTCTGAAGTTGATCATATGTGATCAAGTTGCATTGAAATAAAAAAAAAAAAAAGATGCCCTGAAATTGACCTATACTTATGGATGTAGTAGTTCAAACTCAAAATTTCAACCAAGAGGGAAGGAATCTTTACATCAAGGATCAATTCTATCCCCTCTGTACACAGGGTTCATAGGTAGGGATGGGCAACTTAGACATTGGCTACCTAAAACGGGGGGCAGGAAGGAAAGATGGGCAATAAAGGTACAAAGTGAGTAGCTTACAAGTTTTCAAGAGGGAGTTTAGTCTGAGTGTGCAGGCAAAGGTAGAGTCCCCACTGAATAGTATTCATTTTGTCTAGATGGGTCTGGTGAAAGGAGATGTGGATAAGATTCTTATGATTCAAAAGTGAGTAACTGTTATCATGACTAATTGTGATTGTCACAACTGTCAATGTAGAAGTTTTATTAAAAAAAGGGTTAAGCAGTTAATCTTACAGTCCAAGATCAAAGGACCCTAGGACCATCAAGGGAGAAGAGCATGAACAGAATGTGGGACCCGATCCAGAGAAGCAGTGACACCAGAGATAGAGGCAGAGATGAGGGCATGGAGAGAGAGAGCAGCTGAGGACTCTAGACTCATGGAAAGAGAAAGGCTGTATGCTGGTGGCCAAGAGGCAGGCTTGCAGAATGTGTCCTTCAGTTGTTTGTTTAAATGATTGTATATTCCTGAGTGTTTTTGTGTACATTCAAAACAAAGAAACAGAGGGGATAGAAGCAAATACTGTTGAATGATGATGCATGGAGGGGATTGTAATCATTGCAATGAAACGAAATATGATAGGATGAGCGTAAAAAATGATGTTCTCCCATGTAAACTATCACTCAATTCACAATAAAAATTAAAAAAAAAAAAAAAGATGCATTGATAATTACTAGTAACTGGAATGTGAAAGTTGGGAAGAAGAAAGTAGCTGGAAAATATAGGTGCCATGATAGAAACTATTCCAGAGATCACATGATAGAATTCCACAAGACCAATGAATTATTCATTGCAAATACATAGTTTCAACAAAATAAGCTGTGACTATACATGTGGACCATGCTGGATGGAATGCATGGGCATTAAATTGAGTATATCTGTGGAAAGAGACCCTGGAAAATCTCAGTAACACTAATCAGAACAAAACCAGGGTCCAACTACAGAACAGACTATGAACACTAATGACTAAAGACCACGTGAGTTGTGAAATAACATTAAGAACACCAGATATGAAGAAAGCTAAAGGGCATTAATAACAAACAAACTAACAGAAAACGGAAGAGAAAGAAAAGCCCAAAATGGATGTCAGAAGAGACTCTGGAACATAGAACAACTAAAGCAAGTAGAAGAAATGATGAAGTAAAAGAGTGAAACAAAAGATCTCAAAGGGTAGCTCAAGAAGACAAAAGAATTATAATGAAATGTGCAAAGACCTGGAGTTAGAAAATAAAAAGGGACAAGTGCACTCGGCACTCCTCAAGCTGACAGTCTAAAGAAAAAACTCAAGAGTTGAGTTGAAATATTGAAGGATTCTATTGGGCAAATGTTGAATGGCACAGGAAGCATGTAAAGAAGTTGCAAAAGTAATATGTCCTGAGTTGGCTTTGATCCTGAATTGTACCCTGCTCACTTCCCTAATAAACCCTATAATCAAAAAGTATTGCTATGAGTTCCTTCTAGGTGTATGGATATTATCCTATCACAGAAAGCATTGCACTTCAAGATAGAACTTGAAATGCTCTTTTTGATGATGAACGAGATGCCTTTCCTCTTGAATTTATCATTCCTGGCATAATAAATCATATGACTGTCAGATTCAAAATGGTGAATGCCAGTTCATTTCAGCTCACAAATGCCTATGATATCGATCTTTATGCATTCCATTCCATTTTTGAAAACTTCCAATTTTCCTACTTTTTATGAATCTAGTCATGGAAATAGAAGTCAAAAAATGAAAAGATGCATTGCATTGGGCAAATTTGCTGCAAAAGAACTCCTTAAAGTATTAAGCAACAAAGATGTCACCATGAGAACTAAGATATGCCTCATCCATGGTATTTTCAATTGCCTTGGGATGCATGTGAAAGCTAGACACTAGACAAGGAAGACTGAAGGAGAATTGATAACTCTGAATTATGGTACTGATGAAGAATATTGAATATATCATGGACTGCCAGAAGAATGAACAAATCTGTGTGGAAGAAGTATAGCCAGAATGCTCCTCAGAAGCGAGGATGGCAAGTCTTCAGCTCCCGTACTTTGGACATGTTATCAGCAAAGACCAGTCCTCGGAGGATTCCATCATGCTTGAAAAAGTAGGTCAACGAAAAAGAGGAAGACGTCCAATGAGATGGATTAATACAGTGGCTGCACCAATGGGATCAAACATAGCGTAAACTCTGACAACGATGAAGGAACAAGTAGTGTTTTGTTCTTTTGTACATAGGGTTTCTGTGAGTAGGAACTGACTCCATGACACCTAATGACGACAACAACAAAGAGCCCTAATTATCTCATTATTCAAATTAAGAAAATTTCAAGTGATGATTTTGTGCATGGTTATCATACCAAAAGCCATCAAAGTTAATGCAAACTGAAGAGCTCTAGAGGAGGGGATATCTTTTAAGGCCTGCTTGATTCTGATAAGGAAAAAGGAATTCTATTCATATACAAACACACACAATTTCCAAAGTAGCTATTCTTAAATTGCTCACTTATACTAAAGGAAACATGCTGGTCATAGTGTTTAATTGACAGTGGGCTTAACAAGTAACCAGATTATTGCAATACATACAGATTTTCTGAATTTGAAGACAGAGCTCTCTGAACTTGAAAATGAGCGAGGATAGTTTTTGTGCCTCTTTTTTATTCTCCTGTTTTGCTTGTTTTCAGTCTAGAGCATTTATAAAAATAAAATACACAAATACAGTACACAAGTACTGTTTATTTTAGCCTTCATCTGGGAGGTCTTGTAACAATTCTGAACCAGAGTATAAAAGAGCCAGAGTTCTGGCCCTGGGAGATGTGGATTGAGTAACAATCAATGAAAAGAATAGCACAATGAACTTGGTATTCATTCTGAGAAGGGTGAGGCTTTGTGTTGGGTTGCTGTTTGTTTGTCTTTGGTTTCATTTTTAGAGGATGAACCACAATAGTAGTAGAATCTAAGAGTGGCCACCGTTTACACATGGATTATTTTTTCAGGCTATTTATAATTCTGTTGTGTTATTTCACTTCTCAATACCTGCCTAAGAGAATCATAACATGAAGAACCAGAAAAAATAATATCACTTAATCAGAAAACAAACTAATTTAGAAGTTCTTCAAATAGATTTGCATAGAGTAGCAACCTGCCACCTCACCCGTAGTATATTAAAGTATCCAAACCCATAGTGTGATCCTGTGAAGGAAGGAAAGGCAGGCAATAGTCTGGGCTTAATAGCATATCAGCTATTTAGTCCCCTGTGTCTGAAAAGGTCAGCGCAAACGTTTCAAATTTATCTTGTTGATATTTCATAACCTACTGCCTGACCAGACCCTCAGGAGAGTGCTATCTTTAGATGCACTAAAAATGGATTGATAAAATCGAGCCACATGCTTACTGCCAACAAATTATGCTTCAGTTAATTAGTGAAAAAACATCTGTACATAAAGTTGCTATGAGTTGATACTGACTCGATAGCACCTAACAACAACAACGAGCGGTAAAGTAATTCTTAACTAAAATTTCTAGAATACTAATCTGAGGTGTTGTTAAGTGCCATTGAATCAGTTACAACTCAGCAACCCTGCATAGGGTTTCCAAGGAGCAGCTGGTAGGTTTGAACTGCCAACCTTATGGTTCACAATCCAGTGTTGATCCTGTAACACCACACCAGGAGTGTGCAGATGTATTATATATTTTGTTTGAATTTATTATTAACAAAATATTTTAAATATACATCAATTATAATTAGTAATTAGACTCCTGGTGTGGCTCTATAGCATCAGCACAGGACTGTGGATAACAAGGTCGTCAGTTCAAACCCACCAGCTACTCCTTGGAAACCCTATACAGCGTCGCTATGAGTCAGAACTGACTTGACAGCACTTACAATAATGAATAATTAGTAATAAAATTAATCAGACCTCATTCACCATTAAATAAATATTTATTGTTCACTTATGTTTCTAGGAGTTCAGTGACTCTGTAGGATAAGCACTAGACTGTGAACCATAAGGTAGATGGTTTGAGCCCACCAATCACTGTATAGGAGAACACTGAGGCTTTCTGCTCCTGCAAAGATTCAGTCTCAGAAGCCCTATACAATGATCACTGTAAGTTGGAACCAACTCAGCAGCACTTAACAACAACAGCAACATGTTTCTAGGCCCTGTTTCTGACTGTTAACCCTGCAGCCTAAGAGGGAAGTGGCAAGAACAGGTGAGGACATTTTAGTTCCAGAAACAGGCTTCATTTTGTTAATGCTGCAACTGTCAAATACCAAGGGGTTGCTCTTAAGTTTTGTGAAGTTTATCAAGGAGAAAATTTCATATGAATAGTCAATTGCATGCTATGTCCCACTGCTCATGCAGAGATTCACATGGTACTGAAGTCAAAATTCAGTTATGAGATCCTGTTTTCAGGGCATGAAACACAGTTCATGCCAGTATAACGTATAGGCACAATGTGCTCGCTGAATGTGAAATAAAAGCATCAGGCATGAAAACCAAAGTAATACACACTGTTGTGTTTTATTGTTACCGATTTGTCTTCTTATACTCAAGCACCAAGAACAAAGTGAATATACTCAGTTACACATGGTGTGGTCCTAGGCCTATTTATTCTATCTGAGCTCACTTATATGTCACATAGAGTTTCTTGTCACTTGTTCCTGCTTTGTGGTCAGATGAAAACTTCAGAAATTTTGAAATTTGAAATCTGAAGAGCGACACCCTTCCATATTTTTTTTTTTTTTATTTGCCATAATTGCAATGGAATCCAAATGACTTACAATGGGCTCTGCAGAGTTGCCAGTAGAATTCCAGTTCACAGAAAGTCCAAAGCCACTGAGAATATCCAAATTGAGTTACGTTATCAGACAGCAAATGGAAGCAAACAGGTTTCTGGTGCTTTTTTAAAGAAGGAATTTTAGCCCAGGAAATACTATGACTGGAATGATTATAATTAGAAGCCCAGAGTCAATAATAAAATTCACAAGACAATATGAAATGTGACTCAAATGTTCTCACTTTGGTTTGTGAGAGTGAGATTGTCCCTACAGGTGCCATAGAGCAATGGAAAGAGATGGTTCAGTGTGTGGAGAATCAAGTAGTAGAAGAGGAGGAACAGAAAGCCTGTCTGTCAGCAAATTAGCTGGATACGGGTGGTGCATAAGATCTTATTTAGGACAGCAACAAACTTAACAAGAAATATATAGAGAGAGAGAGGGAGAGGGAGAGGGAGGGAGTCTTCTCCTGGTGTGGTGCTGTAGGATAGGCACTGGGCTGTAAAGTCGGTTTGAACTGAAAGGCTGGTAGTTCAAACTCACCAACCACTCTTCAAGGAGCTCTGGTAACATAGTGGTTATGAGTCGGGCTGCTAATCTAATGGTCAGCAGTTCAAAACTACCAGCAGTTCCACAGGAGAAAGATAAGGCTTTCTGCTCCCATAAAGATTTGCAGCCTTGGAAACCTTATGCATGGTCACTATGAGTCAGAACCAACTCCATGGCACATAACCACTACCAACTGCTCTTTGGCAACGATATACAGGGTTGCTGCAAATCGGAACTGACTCGAGAGCACTCTGACCCATAGTGACCCTGTATAGGGTTTCTGAGGAGAGGCTGGTGAGCTTGAACTGCCAGCCTTGAAGTTCAAACCAACCTTGTGTGCGTATATTTATATATACATGTTGGTGTTGCTAAGTACCCTTGAGTTGGTCTCTCACTCATAGTGACCTTGTATAATGTTTCCAAAGCTGTAAATCTATGCAGGAGTAGAAAGCCTCATCTTTCTCTTGTGGAGCAGCTGGTTGACTAGAACCCCTGACCTTGAGCCTTGTGGATCCAATACTTATCCTACAGAGCTGTGGCACACACATACACAAATATATACACAGGCTTCAAATGGAAAATGGAATTGAAAGATAACAGAATTTTTCCATGACATTTTTGTCACCTTGTATACACTATTTCAACGTCAGTTGGAACCACCATCTCAGCAGTTCAAGCTCACCAGCTGATACTTGGAAGCCCTGTACAGAGTCGCTATGGGTTGGAACTGACTTGAAGGCACTTAACAACAATACACGCATGCATGTGTGTGTGTGCATATGTGCATATATATATATATATAGAGAGAGAGAGAGAGAGAGAAAGAATTTTAAAATATGACACAAAAGCTAAAAGTTTAAAAGATTGATCATTGCAACTAAATTAACATTAAAAAATTATGTGTGAGAAAAAAATATCCAAAAATATTTGCAGCTCATCTCACGGATGAGGATTAATGTCCTTAATAAAATAAAGAGCTTTTATAAGTCAATAAGAAAAATACCACAATCCCAGTGGTGGTAGGGAATGAATAAAGAAAATGAGCAGAGTTCAGAGAAAGGAAAATACGTGGCTCTTGAACATATGAAAAGATGTCGAACCTATAAGAAAAATGCAAAATAAAACTATAATAAGATTCTATTGTATATCTATCAAAGACCAAAAAAGTTTGATAGCACCATGTATAGGCAGGGGTATGAAAAACCAAGCTCTTATATAAGCTGCTGGTGGGAATATAAATAGCCATAACCTCTTCGAAGACAGTTTAGTAATAAAGTGCGTTTGACCATGGTGTGGCACTGCATGTTAATGTGCTGGACTGCAAGGTCAGTGTAAACCACAAAGTTGACAGTTCAAGCTCCCCAGCTGCTCCTCAGAAACTCTATACAGGGTCACTGTGAGTCAGAACCACTTCAAAGGCACTTAATAACAACAACAACAGTGACCCGAGCCATGGGATTTTCAATAGCCTCATATGCATGTGAAAGTTGGACAGTGAATAAGGAAGACCATAGAAGAATTGATGCATTTGAATTATGGTGTTGGAGAAGAATACTGAAAGCACCAGGAACTTCCAGAAGAACAACTGAATTTATAGTTAGAAAACATACAGCCAGAGTGCTCCTTAGAAGCCAGGTCGGTGGGACTTTGTCTCTCATCTTTGGACATATTATCAGGAGGGACCAGTCCCTGGAGAAGGGCATCATGCTTGGTAAAGTGGAAGGTCAGTGAAATCAGGAAAATCCCCCAGTAAGATGGATTGACATGGTGGCATCAGCAATGGGCTCAAATGTAGCAGTAATTGTGAGGCTGGCACAGAACAAGGCACCCGGCAGTGTTTTGTTTTGTTGTGTATACCGTTGCCGAGTCAGAACCGGCTCCACAACACCTAACAACACAACAATGAAAACTTAAAATCTCAATTCTTTAACCAGTCATTCTATGCCCAGGGACTGATCATACAGATTTATACATATATGAAGATTGTTTAGCGTAGCATTGAGCAAGAGAGTGAAAATAAATCAAAGCTTCTCAACAGGAAACTGATCAAATAAGTTATATTTTTTAAATGGAATATCATGGAGTTGTTTAAAAATTTTGAGACAACTCCATATGTATCAATATCCCAAACTGATGTGGAAGACTCATTAAGAAATATTAAATCTTTTTAAGCTACAAAAAGCAAGATAATATATGAAGGAGCTTCAAAACTTTTGTAGAAAAGTGGAATTAAAAGACAATGAAACTTTTCCACGAGCTTTTTGAAGCTCCCTTGTGTGTGTGTTTGTGTATAGATAGATAGGCAGACAGACAGACAGACAGACAGACAGACAGATAGTTTGTTGTTGTTGTTGTTAAGTGCTGTCGTGTTGGTTCATAGATAGATAAAAATCCTTGTGTGATGATGCAGGATAATGCACTAGACTACAAGGTCTGTTTGAACTGCAAGGTTAGCAGTTCAAATCCACCAACCGCTCTTCAGAAACAGTGTTCAGGGTCACTATGAGTCAAAGCTGACTCAACAGCACTTAACAACAACATGCATATATAGATGTTTCTCCTGTGGAGTGGCTGGTAGATTCAAATTGCTGACCTTGCAATTAGCAGCCGAACACGTAAATTACTACGTCACTAGGGCTCCTTCATGTCTCTGATTCTCATTTGTCTTTTCAGCTACTCTGTGTATATGCAAGCATTTGTGATTTTCAGTAAGTAATCACATGCAATATACGAGGTTGTGGGTGCACACACATACATATATAGTAATGATGGTGATTTTTTACTGTGGAGTCGGTTCTGACTCAGAGCAACCCTGTATAGGGTTTCTGAGGAGTGATTGGTGGGTTTGAACTACTGATATTGCGGTTCAAAATCCAGGGTTTATCCTATAGTGCCACACCTATATATAGGAGTCATCTACATAGGTGTAGTGCTGTAGGAAAAGCTACACTTATATATATGACTCCTGTATATAGGTGTGGACTCCTGATGTGGTGCTATAGGGTAAGCACTGGACTGTGAACCACAAGGCTGGCAGTTCAAACCTACCAGCTGCTCCTCAGAAACCCTATATAGGGTCACTATGAGTCGGAATCGACTTGACAGCACTTAACAACAACATATATGTGTGTGTGTGTGTGTGTGTGTGTGTGTGTAGAGTACTGGTGTGGTGCTATAGGATAAGTACTGGATCGAAAGGTTGGTTTGAACTGCAAGGTCAGTGGTTCAAACTCACCAGCCACTTCTCAGAAACCCTATACAGGTTTGCTATGAGTCAGAACTGACTCAACAACACTTAGGATAAGCAATGGATAAGCACTAGACTTCAAACAACAGGTCAGCAGTTCAAACCTAACAATCACTCCTCAGAAACCCTATACAGGGTCAGTATGAGTCAGAAACGAGTAGACAACATGCAATCACCAGCAACAACTAAATAGGAGAACTAAATAGGTGAGGTGTAAGTAAAAAGGAGACAATTTTTACTCTATTCTCTTTTAAATCATTTGAATTTGTACCATATGTACATTTTGTTGTTGTTGTTCTGTGCTGTGGTGTCAGTTCTGACTCATAGCGACCCTGTACAGGGTTTCCAAGGTTGTAAATCTTTACAGGAGCAGAAAGCCTCATCTTTCTCCCACGGAACAGCTGGTAGTTTCGAACTGCTGACCGTGAGATTAACAGCCCGATAGAGCTCCTTAGATATTATCTACCCAAAATTAATCAAATAATTTACTTTTTAAGGGTTATAGTATGGTGCTGTGGGTTAATGTGTTGGACTACAATGTCAGATTGAACCATAAGGTGGGAGGTTCAAGCTCACCAGTCACTCCTCAGAAACCCTATGCAGGGTAACTATGGGGCGAAATCAACTTGACGGCTCTTAACAACAGTTACAAACTCAGGAGTTCAGGAGTGAGTTGAATATATTTGCAGAACCTCAATGGAGTTTCTCTAGGAATCTGATAATTCAACACTTTGTATGGGATGGAAGGAAGAGGTATATAAGTGCTTAAGGCAAGCTGAAGGGCTGCTAACCATGAGGAGTGGCTTGTCTCTGCGTTGCCATGTCTAACACCTGAATGAATCGAAGCACATTTTCTCCCCAGTGGAGGAGGGTGGGATGTGTACAAACAATATGGAAGAAGCCAGTGCCATGACTTGTAGAAGCAGCCTACGGATGGTTCTGTCAATGAAGTGCACACAGATGGCTAAGCATGAATTGTTTTTAAAAACACAGTTGGCTCTTACTGGCATCCCCATTGGCAGCACCCACACTCAACCACTGAATGTGAACTGTGAACATAGCAAACTGCTGGGCCCAATAGGGACAAGCTAGTGTCACCAGGCAGAACCGACTCAATAGCACTTAACAACAAGTGTCTCCCAGGAGTCCTGGTGTGGTGCTGTGGGCTAATGCACTGGACTGCGAAGTCAGTTTGAACTGCAAGGTTGGAGGTTCAAGTGCGCCAGCCACTCCTTGGAAACCCAATACAGGGTCACAAAATGGGTTGGAACTGACTGGACAGCACTTAACAATAAGTGTCTCCCAAACCCCTGAACTGAAATCTCTTCAGGAGCCAGTGAATCTAAACAAGCAACCCAGTTGAATTTTCTTATTATATAGATATGGGAGACATAGTCAAAAAATAGTGGAGAGTAAGAAAGGGTGGGAGGTAAAAACATGAAAAAAGATGAAAACTACTGTAGATGATAACATAAGCAACATGAATCCAAGAACAAGTAATACAATAACTATAACTGTATGAAGCTATATTTACATACAACCTCAACAAACTAAAAATATGAGGCATTTTGTTAAAGATGAAAATTTGGGGTTGAATCAGGATTGCGAAGAAAATTACACGTTGACTTTTTCCTTAAAAAAAAAAAAAACCTGGTAAAAATTTTTGAATACTACTATTTTTCTTTTGATAAATTTTTGAATACTACTATTTTTCTTTTGATAAATGAAGATATTATGGAGATGGTCTTTTTAAAAAAAAAAAAAAGGCATAGTTTCATAACACTGTGGAAGCAGAACATGATGGTTGAGTGCTCTTCTAGAATTAGATTCTCTCACAAAGTCAAAGTAAGCCAAAGCATTCCTAGATTTTGGTTTCCTCCATTTTGCCATTGTTAAGTGCCGTCGAGTCAGTTTCAACTCATAGCAACCCTGTGTGGGGTTACCGAGGAGCAGCTGATGGGTTTGAACTGCTCATCTTGTGGTTTGCAGTCCAGTGCTGATCCTACAGCGCCACATGAGGAGTCCAATTACCCTCAAAAGCCTGAATGATATCATTTATATTTCAGGTGGAGAATCTCAGGGGTGTGCTAACATTAATTCCTCTGGAATTTCTAAGCTCTCCTTTAATAATTCAATGCCACATAAGTGGACAATTATCTGAGATTCCCACAAAACTGCCTGCATAGAACCATTATTTAACATTCCGCTTTCAGATGCGGTTTAAGAAATGGTTACATAGGGAATGTTTTTGCAATTTTTGTAAACCTGATCTAAAAGACAATCCCTATTATCTTGTTCAATAGCCCTTATATAAAGACTTACATGAAAAATTCCTCTTAGAGCTGAATGTCAAGAAATATAATTGTCTCTCTTGGTGAAATGTTATACTTCCTTTTTAAAAAGAGATGAGTTATGTAATCTCTTTCTTTCTCCATCTTTTTTCTCCCCTCTCTTGTTTTCACCTTAGCTGCCAGGAAGTTCAGGCCTAAATTTTATGTTCTATTGAGGTACTGTCCTTAACCTGTACTTTCTAACATGATCTCCTCACCCCTGCATTAGCTGGCTGAAACAGGAATGTTTTAGTGATAGCTTTATGTCTTGGTATTTTATAGTGAACAACTTGAATACTTGTTGGAAATTAGCAGAACATAAGTTAGAAATGAAAAAACCGGTTGGGTTTCCATTGACTGAGGTTTTACTATATAATCAGGAGGTATATGGAAAGATGAGGCTTTCTACTCCCATAAGGATTTACACCCTCGGAAACCCTGTACAGGGTCGCTATGGGTCGGCTCCAACTTGAAGGCACTTAACAACAACAACATATGGAATTTTAAATGATGAAAGTCAAATTAGAATCATTTGGGAAGATTTCATTTAGGATAAGACAAATGCCAATAATGCTGGAAAATGAAGTCGCCTTCATGTAACAGTCTCCCAAGGGCTTCCTGCAGAGGGACAGTACAGCCTGGGTCAGGGAAACAACACCATTACAAAAATTGGCAACGAACTCCTAACTATTCAATGAGTTTTGTGGTCCTCCCAACATCCTATGAAGCAACCATGGGCAGGACTGACTGCCTCCTTTACCCACTGGTTGCAGAGAAGGTCAAATCATTTACTGTTGACTACTGGTCAATCATTTATCCAGCTGGAAGCTTACTAAGAAAGTTAAGAAGACAGAATTGGCCAGGACTAAGAAGCGGGAAGTTCACTACTTTTGTAGCATATTGAGTCTCACAGATTTGTCATTCAATACACAGCTTCTCCCTGCACAGCCCACACAACTAATCCCTGTACTATATTTCTCTCAGTTTTCCCTCCTCCACCCACAGTTCTGCTGACTTCTCTCCACACAGGAGAGACAGAACAGCTGAGGAAACAGCAGAGCGGTGGAAAATTTTTGAAAGTGTTTTGAGCCCACCCAACCTGAGGAGAGCATTCAAAGAAAAACAGGAAAAGATGAGTAGGAGCTCCCTCCACCCCCACACACAAGCCAGGGATTGTCACTCCCGCCTACCTCCAATCCCAATAGGGGCCGACTACTGGGATGGAGCCATGGTGCCCACATGCAAAAATATGCAAATATATTCTTCATGAGGATTATAGAATGGAGGCAAGTGCTCATCTATTTCAGACACTGCGTCATGGGAACTAGGGATACAGTAGGCTCATCCCATTCAAACACCCACTAGAGTTCAGGCAGCCTCTTTGGTCTTAAATTGGAATGCCTAGAGGCCTTCATACTGGGAGAGCATGTAGGTCTGAAGATGGCTGTTCTTCTGTTCTGGAATCCAAAATTAAACTCCCCAATCCAGGGGGCAAATCAATGCCCTCCCTTTGTTTTGCTTTTAAATTAATCCCCCCTTTCTCCCTTCTTTTCATTTCCTTTTGGTGTTTCTTCCTATACTAGTAAAGAGTTTTTTAGGCTGCCTGTTATTTTCAAGGATTGAGGAAAGAGAAGATATGTGATCTCATTTCGTTCTTCTCTCCTTTGCTGGAGATTCCAACCAGTTAGATGATTCAGAGAAGGCAAGGACAAAAGGAGAGGGGCTGATCCAAGTCATTCATTTATTCACTCCCTCATTTATTAAACTACAGTTCAATTGAATATCTACACAGTTAAGATGTCTGCTCTTCCCCAAATATGGTCTGTTGTTATATGTATCATTGAGTTGACTGTGAATCATAGCAAACCTATAGGAGTACAAATGGCCCTAAACAGTAATCTTTACTATGGAGTCCTGGTGTGGTGCTGTAGGATAAGCACTGGACCATAAGTTTGGGTTGAACCTCAAAGTCGACAGTTCAAACCCACCAGCCATTCCTCAGAAACCCTATAGAGGGTCACTATAAGTTGCAACTGACTCAGTGGCACTTAACAACAGCAACAATCTTTACAGCAGCATACTGCCAAGTACTTCCCCTGTGGGATTGCTGGTTGGCTTGAACCACCAACCTTTTTGTTAGCAGCTAAGCACTTAACCATTGTGCCATCAGGATGCTTCATAAAGAAGTCATCTTTGATTCCTCTTAACTTCTCTTCATTTGACCTTCAAATTTGTTTCTTGATCTGGTCTAGGATAGGGTCTTTGCATAGGATTCAGAAGTTATATAAGAGTTATATGGCCAATGGATAAACAAGGCTTATAACAACTTGCAATATGCAGTTGATACAATATTGCTCACTGAAAACAAACAGTACTTGACACACTTGCTGATGAAGATCAAAGAATACAACCTTCAGCATGGATTGCAACTCAACATAAAGAAAACAAAAATCCTCACAATTGAACCAATAAGGAGAGAAGAGATTGAAGTTGTCAAGGATTTCACATTTTACTTGAATCCACAATTAAAGCTCATGGAAGCAGCAATCAAAAAATCACAATATATGGCAAAAGGTCTCTTTAAAGTGTTAAAGAACAAAGATGTCACTTTGAGGACTGAGGTGCACCTGACCCAAGTCATGGTATTTTCAATCACCCCATATACATGCGAAAGTTGGACAATGAATGAGGTAGATCAGAGAAGAATTGATGCATTTGAATTATGATATTAGCAAAGAACATTGAATGTACCATGAACCTCCAGAAAAACAAACAAATCTGTCTTGGAAGAAGTACAGTTAGAATGATTCTTAGAAGCAAGAATGGCAAAACTTTGTCACACATACTTTGGACATAGTATCTGGAAGGACCAGTCTCTGAAAAAGGACATCATGCTTGGTAAAGTGGAGGCTTATCGAGAAAGAGGACGACCCTCAATGAGATGGGTTAACATAGTGGTGGCACCAGTGGGCTCAAACGTAACATCAGTTTGAGGATGCTGCAGGTCTGGGTAGTATTTTGTTCTGCTGTGTATAGGATCATTGTGTCATTACCAATTCAACAGCAACTAACAACAATAAGGAGCTCTGGTAGCGTAGTGGTTATGAATCGGGCTGCGAACCGCAAGGTCAGCAGTTCTAAACTACCAGCTGTTCTGCAGGAGAAAGATGAGGCTTTCTGCTCTGGTAACGATTTACAGCCTCAGAAACCCTGTACAGGGTCTCTATGAGTTAGAACTGACTCCACAGCACATAACAACAACAATAATAAAAACAACAAACAAAACTCCCTTCCCTGTGAGGTTTCCAGCATACAGATTAGACTTGTCCTATCTTTTTGGCAAAATAGGATAAGCACTTGACTGCTAATCACAAGGTCCACGATACAAACCCACCAGCCACTCTTCGGAAACCCTATACAGGGTCACTATGAGTTGGAACAGACTTGACAGTACTTAACAACAACAAATCCTTACAACTGAACCAATAAGTAACATCGTGATAAATGGAGAAGATATTGAAATTGTCAAGGATTTCCTTTCATACTTGGTTCCACAACCACCATCCATGAAAGCAGTAGTCAAGAAATCAAATGACTTATTGCCTTGGGCAAATCTGCTACTAAAGACCTCTTAAAAGTGTTAAAAAGCAAAGATGCCACTTTGAGGACTAAGTTGTGCTTTATACAGGGCATGGCCTTTTCAATTGCCTCATATGCACGCAAAAGCTGGACAGTTAATAAGGAAGACTGAAGAAGAATTGATGCATTTGAATTATGGTGCTGGCAATGAGTATGAAATGTACCATGGGCTATCAGAGAAACAAACAAATCTGTCTTGGAAAAAGGACAGCCAAAATGTTCTCTACTAGTGAGGAAGGCATAGTGGTTATGAGTCGGGCTGCCAACTTCAAGGTCAGCAGTTCAAAACTACCAGAGGTTCCACAGGAGAAAGATGAGGCTTTCTGCTCCTGTAAAGATTTACAGCCTTGGAAACCCTGTGCAGGGTCGCTATGAGTCGGAACCGACTCCACGGTACTTATCAACAACAGTGAAGATGGCAAGACTTTGTCTTATGTACTTTGGGCATGTTATCAGGAGAGACCAGTCCCTGAAAAAGGACTGTTAGTAGGAACCAACTTGACAGCACCTAACAACAATTGTTGTTATTATGTGCCGTGGAGTCGGTTCCGACTCATAGCGACCCTGCATAGGGTTTCTGAGGCTGTAAATCTTTTCAGGAGCAGAAAGCCAGAGCCCTAGTGGTTAACAGCTCAGCTGTGAACTGAAAAGTCATCAGCTTCAACCATAAACTTCTCCACAAGGGGAAGAAGTGGCAATCTGCTTCCATAAAGATTTAGAGCCTCAGGAACCCTGTGGGGATGTTGTATTCTAGTCTATAGAATTGCTAAAAGCCAGAATTCTTTCAACAGCAATGAGTTTTTTATTTGATCCCCTACTTGGGTACCTGGGTAGA
Organism: Chrysochloris asiatica; assembly: GCF_000296735.1. Taxonomy (NCBI): domain Eukaryota; kingdom Metazoa; phylum Chordata; class Mammalia; order Afrosoricida; family Chrysochloridae; genus Chrysochloris; species Chrysochloris asiatica. The sequence continues at coordinate 1,085,610 of NW_006408831.1, forward strand.
ACAAACAGCAAGGCACTGACTACTAGCCAAAAGGTTGAACCCACCCAGGGACACCTCAGAAAACAAGGCTGATGATCTCCTTCAAGGTCACAGCCTTGAAAACCCTATGGAGCAGTTTTATTCTGCACATGTGGGCTCACCATGAGTCAGAATTGACTTGCAGCAACTAACAAGAGCAATAATCCCTTGGTTAAGTGTTAATTCATGCGCCAGATTTCACTCTGATAGCTCAGTTTATTTTCTTCTCATTTTGAGTAAAAGATGTTCTTCAAAGCTGGCCTACCTTTCCTTGCTGGTTTCAGTGTCATGTGTTTAATATTTGATATTTACCCATTCAGGGAATGTGTATTTATTGAGTAACTACAATGTGCCAGACAGAGTCCCAGACATTGAGGCTACCCCTTTATTTAAAACTGGTTCCTTCATGGAGTCAACATACTAGTGGAACTGAACAATCCTTGATTTGCTGTTCTTTCAGAAAATAAAAGTAATTTTAACTATAGTTTGCCGTGCAGAAGACCACAGTGAAGAATGTGCTCCTGATAGAATGGAAAAGTGTGACTGTTTGCATTGTTGAATAGAGCTCTGTAATCAAACTTTGAGGTTCTTTGTTTATCACTTTTAACGTGTGACTACTCATTCACAGAAGGAACTCTGGTAGCGTAGTGGTTATGAATCGGGTTACGAACTGCAAGGTCAGCAGTTCGAAACTACCAACTGTTCCGTGGGAGAAAGATGAGGTGTTCTGCTCCTGTAAAGATTTACAGCCTCAGAAACCCTGTACAGGGTCGATATGAGTCAGAAGTGACTCAGTGGCACATAACCACCACCACCACTCATTCACAGAGTCCTGGTGTAATGCTGTACGATAAGCACTGGACTGCTAATTTGCCAGTTGTTCCTTGGAAACTCTATACACAGTCACTATAAGTTGGAAACAACTCAACCTCAATGGCATTTAACAACTCATTCAAGCTAGCATTTTAAAGACTGAATTAAATCCTCAACCTCAATGGCACTTAACAACAACTCATTCAAGCTAGCATCTTAGAGGCTAATGTTCTGCAGACTGTTGATCCATCGGATATTGTAAATAAAGTTTCCGAAGTTGGTTGTGACCTAAGACACACAGGCACTCTTAAAGAGCAGAATTTTCCTTCCCTCCTGAACCCTTACGTTGAAAAGCCAAAAGAGATATTAAGGAGTGTTGTAGTCCTGAGGCCCTAAAATTAAAGATTCAATCTGTTGAACCCAGCCTAGGGTTTAAGACACTGAGCTTCGTACTGGTGAGAAATGACTCTGGTATGGTATGATCAGAAATAGACTTGGAAAGTGCCTGGGGGCAGTAATTTGTGGCCAACAAAATTTTACTTGATTCAAAAATTAGCTATTGTTAGACTCAATGGGGACCAAGAGACTGGAGAGTCAGCCCTACGCCATAGATTGGACAATACTGTGGCACTTCCTAGCATAGAAGGTCTTTTAACACTGTAATAATGAGGGTTCTGTGCCAACTTGATAAGACCAGGATTTCCAGAGCTTTAGCAGTTGAGATGTATTTATTCCCATAATGATGAAACCTAATACATGTCTAGCTAACTCTAAGATGAGTGGCTATGAGCAGCCAATCAGTTAAAGGGATGCTTGCTTGGGGATGTGGCCTGCTCTCAATATAATGGACATGTGGATAAGGCTCTGTCTCTTTCACTGGGGACCTGGGACTTTACAATGTAATCCATATACTTGATAATAAACATATATCTATATCTATATATATGTTTCACTGGTTTTGCTTCTCTAGAAAACTCAGCTTAAGACAAGCACCTAACTGGAAACAGCTCCATCTCCAACACAGTTCCAAACTATCAGCTGGGAATTTGTTGCATGCAAATTTCCCTTCACTTCTAAATTTGCTGGATTATATCCATTCAATAGGGAAGGATCCTTATACTCTATGACTACTGCAAACTTCTGCTTACCTGGACCCTTATATTCTCTCCTAAAATAAGACAAAGTTAAATGAACCCATTGGCAAAGACTCAAAACTAATAAACTACTGAAAAGCTCAACTTTTGTGATGACCAGCTTTTCCTAAAAATGGAACTGTCAATGGTTTCTTTGGCTTTGATAAAAAGGTTTGTTGGACTGCACTGTTAAGATCAAATGGCCCTTGGTTTGTTTGTTTGTGTTTGTTTGTGTGTGTGTGTGTGTGTGTGTGTGTTTTGTCTTCTCATATCTATGTTTTTTTTATGTCACAAAAGGAAACTAAGGACATAGAACAACTCTCAGTTGTCAGGCTATTGAGGAATGCTAATTCTGTCTGTATAATAACATGAGTTTTATGATTATTGGAAAGAATAAGATAGACCTGCGTTTGAATCTTGGTTCCAAACTCTCTACCATTTATCACTCTTTTGTGATCTTGATCAAATTAGTTAACCACCCCGAGTTACATTTCATAGAGGTCATTTTCTAGCTCACAGGATTATGTCGAGCTAAATGACATTTAGCATAGTTCTTCGCATGTTGAAAGCCTTCAATGGATGCCATTTCCCCTTCCACCTCCCTTTCCCATCTCCCTGTAGCCACATTTATGAAATGACATCAGAGTTCCTTCAGTGAGATGGTTATCCATTCTCCACATTTCCAGATCTCTGCTGATTTAAGTGTCCAACTGTGCTGATATCACTTATGCAAACACCAGCTGGAGACTGATGAAATAACAAGATGAGTCATTTAAGAGCATTCCTTCACCATCTCAACTTGCCTCAGAGAGAGCTGAGTTTTCCTCACTGATGATGGAGAAAGAGACTGGAGGAATTCAAGACTGTGGCCCTCGACCACCCTTCAGGTCTGGAAAGGACCTCACCCTCATGACCCAAATTTCAGTCAAGCAGTAGATAGGTCTATAGGGGGGACAACAACACTAGTAAGGTCTGCTCCCCATGGAATCATCATTCATTCAAAATCAAAAGGGCAACATTTACCTAAGGACAAAGTTGAGAAGGGTTGGGAAGGTTGGTGGAATGGAAACAGGAAGCAAAGGGAGGAAGCGGGATTGCAATCATTGACATGAAGCAAAGTGTATGATTTGTTGAATGCAAAACTGATGATGTTGTCTACAAACCTTCACTCAAAAAAATAAAACAAAAGGTCACAGCCATTGAAAACCATACAGCGCAGTTTTATTCTGGTTATATATGGGCATCACCGTGAGTCGAAATTGACTTGATAGAAACTGCTTTGTTTAAATTTGGGCTTTGAAATATGACAAAATTTGGGTTTTAATCCTGATAGCTACTCACTAGGTGAATAGTCTCTCAAAGTTCATGTGAAGATTAAATGAGGCCATGTACAGAAAGCAGTTAGACACAAACTAGCACATTGTAAATGCTCGATACAGTTCAGTCATTTTCTCACTTTCCTTTTCCTTTCTCTTTTCTAGACCAGAGTCTGTCTCTCAGAAATTAGAACGTTAACAAAGTTGTTGCTCCTTGTACATTTACTATCTTCTCATTTCTACCGAAACTCCTACATCCCACCCAACATGAATTCATCCTTTGGTTATTATTTTGTTAAGCTTGTCTTCACATACTTGAAAGCAACTATAATTATTGCTCAGTCGTATGAAACTTCATATCATAACTAAATAAATAGCTGTTGATTGATCATTATGATAATCAAGAACTTAAATAATACACTTTATTAAAAAGCTGTCTAGTTTCATGCCATTAGTCCTAAGTTTCATACCCTACCAAAATAGTCTATCTCAGCAAACTTACTTTATAAAACAGCTAAAAATGTCTCTATCAAGATATGAATATTAGTCAGAGTGATCTGAGTATTCATTATGAATTATTAGCATAAGATTAGAGTTTCAGAAAACACCACCTCACCAGATGAGTTAACATTTACCAAAAGCCCACTGGATGACTACCCTTTATTGATAAATTTTAGCTTCATAATTTTAGTGAGGGAGTTTCCCATTTCTTTTTTCCTGCTCTTCGAGAAACAGATATGTCTTTGTGATAATATATGCATAATTAGCACCTTTATATTACCAATATATCAAGGAGACCTTTAGATTTATGTTACACATAAGCTCACTATTAGTTTCCTGAGTTAGGTGGTACTTATTCCGATATAACTAGTAAAAAGTGCATAAAAATATGCATAAATCCTATCTAATGACTCAAGTTAAATATACCTCCAAGAATGTTCAATCTTGTTAAAATGTGCAGACATTTTTCTTTTAAGGGAATTATTATTCTGCATTATAGGATGTGTTTTTATTACACGCTTAGAGTTCATTGATGAGAAGTGTTGGAGTTGCAAATCAAGTCCACAGCTTAATTAGCTCAGCAGCATTTTAGGAAGTTGTTCTCCCTCTGTGAGCATAGGCCCAGAGGTTAGCTTAGGACTCTGAGCCCCCATCCTGGGTTCCTACAACCATCCAGGTCTGAATGGGGCTTCCCAACAAAGAGGGGCCTTTACCTGAGACCCTCGCCCTCAGGAGAGTGCTGTCTGCAGTACTCTAGAGTGTAGGTCTCCGTGGCATCTGGGTTGGCAGGCCTCCATCGGATGGTGGCTGTGTTCCAACACACTGTGCAGTCCTCATTGCGGATTACAGGGGTGGAAGGTGCTACAAGGAGAGAGAGCCAAGTCAATCACAGGTGAAGCAATTCTAGAACTACTTCTCGGGTACCCTGGGAAGAACGATTGGGCAAGATTTTAATTTAATGTTTAATTAGCGTACATGCTGGCTTGAAAATTCCAAAAGGATAAAAAATTATGTACTGAAAAATTTCCCTCCCACCCTAGCCTTCCATATTGCCCAATCCTTACCCATCCCCAAACCCAAACCGATAGCCTCTAATATTAGCTTCCTATAAATCTTACCAAAGTTCCTTTAGATTTATATGTATTTTTATGTATAAATATATACATATTTATACAATAAAAATAAAGATTCTTATCCCCTTCACCATCTACACAAAAGGTAGCAATGATCTTTCTGTAAGTAGGTGCTCAGTAAATATGTGTGTAAAAAGGGAAGGAGCAAGGATAAATGGTAGAAATGAGTCATTTCTTTCCTTGAGGCAGCTGAATTATTAAAAAGGCAATGTAGCTTTAGCTTATGCCACACCTTTTGCTTCAGTCACCTGTGAAAACTTTAAATCACTGGAATGTTTTCCATACTTGAATAGCATCGCTTAAAATCTTTTGGGGGCACTGGTGTGGTGCTGTGGGTTAATGTGCCAGACTGCAAAGGCGTTTTAACTGCAAGGTCGGTGGTTCAAGCTCACCAGCTGCTCCTAGGAAACCCTATAAAGGGTCACTATGGGTCAGCACTGACTCAATGGCACACAACAACAACAACAGAAGTTATATGGAGTCCTGGTGTGGCACTGTGGGCTAATGCGCTAAACTACAAAGTCGGTTTGAACCACAAGGTCAGTAGTTCAAGCTCACCGCCACTCCTCAGAAACCTTATACAGGATTGCTATGGGTCGGAATGAACTCGATGGCACTTAATAACAGCAACAGAAGTTATATGCACTCAACAACAACAAAGAAGCTCTATATTATTGCCTGACCATCTTACCTTAGGAATCCTTGAGTGGTTCAAATGGTTAAATGTTCAACTACTAAACAAAAGGTTGGCAGTGTGAACCCACCCAGAGGCACCTTGGAAGACAAGCCTGGTGAGCTGCTTCCAAAAGGTCACAGCCTTGAAACCCGTCTGAGTAGATCCACTCTGCACACCTGGAGTCACCAGAAGCTGGAGTCAACCTGAGGCCACTGGCTGGGTGTTTTGAGCTTCTTCTCTGGGTGTACATGTATTCTCTCCTCTATCCCTTCACATCTCATTTCTTCCTTCTTCTTGTTTCTAAGTCCAAGACATACTACCTGCATACTCTATGTTATCACTTATCTCCATGACTCTGCTCATATGCCTGCTTCAAGCAGAACACCCTCAGTTAACACGTCATTTCCTAACTGACCCTTTAAAAGATGTAGATCAGACATCTGTTCCAGGAAGCCATTCCTGCCTGCCCCAGCCTTTCTCGAGTGCCACTCTGGAGGGTTCTCCTATTAATCACCTGTGCAGGTGTAGATCACAGGCCTTACCACAATCTCCCATGAGCTTCTGTTTGCCTCCCTTACTTAACTACGAGCCTCTTATTCATTGTTGCAGCCCCAGCACTTTACAGAACACTCAGCACGTGATAAGTGCTTGATAAATGCTTATTGGTTGACCTCAAGTGTCTGTGAAGAATGGAGTATTGTCCCCTAACATCCCCTTACCTGTCCTAAACATTGCTCTTTCACTGGGAAGACTACATCCGGTGAAGTTCACAGCCATTACCCATACTTGGTAACATCGGTCAGGCTCCAAATCTTCAAAAATGCAGTAGCTTTCTTTCACTGTCACTCTGTATTCTTCCACCAATTCTAGCATGAAAGACAATCACAAACTGTAAGGTGTCTCCCAAAGATCATTCAAAGTTATAGTTACAGGGGGGAAAAGTGACCCACAGCTTATTTCAGTAGAAGAACTCAAGCTGATAAATCTCTATAAATATTTTATGATAGCTAGTACTTCAGAATGCATAAAAAAGCCATAGCATTCTGAAAAGGAATATTTAGAATGACAGAGTAGTACTTGTGAACACTTAACAGAAAATAATAGCGTAAAATTCATAAAATTCTAAACTTCATTTACCACAATTAAATAAACTTATTTTGATAGCAAATATTAAAGTTGCATAGAGTTTATGTTAGCTTAGATCACTGTAGTTTTTCCTCCTCAAGAAAATTCTTAAGAAACAATGCCAATATTTCAGGAAAGAATGTCATATAATAAGGACACTTCTGTTTTTCTAAACTTATGTTGCTCCAAATCATTTTTACAGATTAATAAATCATTTAAATACAAAGTATGACTTCCCAGGTGTCAACCAGATAGCACATATGGTTAAGCATTTAACCAAGAAGTTGATGGTTCAAACCCACTCAGAAGCACTTAGAAAGCAAGGCCTTGTGATGTGCTTCAGAAAGCTCACAGCTATGAAAACCTGAGGGAATACAGTTCTACTTGGAAGCAAACTGTTGTTGTTGTTAGGTGCCATAGAGCCAGTACCGACTCAAAGTGACCTTATGCACAGCAGAACGAAACACTGCCCGATCATGGGCCAACCTCACTATTGTTGCCACGCTTGAGTCCATCGATGCTGCCACCTGGCCAATCCATCTCGTTAGGGGTTTTCCTCTTCTTCTCTGACCCTCCACCTAACCAAACATGATATCCTTCTCCAGTGACTAGTCCCTCCTGACAATATGTCCAAAGTATGAGAGACGAAGTTTGGCCATCTTGGTCTCTAAGGAGCACTCTGCCTGCACTTCTTCCAAAATGGATCTATTGGTTCTTTTGGCAGCCGTGGCACTTTCAGTATTCTCCTCCAACACCATAACTCAAAAGCATCAATTCTTTTATGGTCTTCCTAATTCACTGTCCAGCTTTTGCATGCATATGAGGTTATTGGAAAATACTATGGCTTGAGTCAGGTGCACCTTAGCCCTCAAGCTAACATCTTTGCTCTTCAACACTTTAAAAAGGTCTCGTGCAGCAGCTTTGCCTAATGCAATATGTCGTTTGATTTCTTGACTGCTGCTTCCATGAGTGTTGATAGTTGATCCAAGAAGCCTGAAGTCCTTGACAACTTCAATCTTTTCTCCGTTGATAAGAATGTTGTTTATTGGTCCAGTGGTGAGGATTTTTGTTTTCTTGACATTGAGATGCAATCCATACTGAATGCTGTGCTCTTTAATCTTCATCAGTAAATGTTTTAAGATAGTCAGAATCAATTTTTCAGCAAGCAAGATTGTATCATCTGCATATCGCAGGTTGTTAATGAGTATGCCTCCAATCCTGATGCCATGTTTTTCTTCATAGAACCCAGCTTCTATGTGGGTTACAACCTACTCCTAGTGTGGAGCTGTAAGATAAGCACTGGTCTGTGAACCACAAGGTCAGTGGTTCAAACTCACCAGCTGCTCGATGGCATTTAACAACAATAGCAACCAACTTTAGGAGTCCTGGTCATCAAACTGATAAGCACCAGTGGTTCAAGCCCACCAGTCGCTCCTCTGAAACCCCATAAGAGGTCTTTATGAGTCAGAATCAACTTGACACCATTTAACAACAATAATAACAACCTACTTTAAGAAGTAATTTTGTTTAATCAAGACATTTCCTTTTTAAATTTCTTGAATTATTTTACCTTCCATTTTTTAGGAGTAAATGTTACTCAACACCATTCTAAACATATGGTCCTGTGAACCAATCTGACTTTTCTTACTGAAATTTTCTTTCCTGTAAAAGAATTCTTTCCTTTATTAAGTTAGCCTGTGGCCATTTCGGGTATCTTTATTATACTTGAGTCAGAATCAGTTTGATGACAATGAATTAGAGGTTTTAAAAGCCACCAACTTGATGGCAATGAGTAAGGAGTTAGTAATTTATAGATAAAATCAAGCCAATTTTACACCATGCCTAAAGTTGCTTTTTTCCCCCTTTACTTCATTCTATTCTAAGTATCATAGAACATGTCAAAAGACTTAAATATCAGTTAACAATAGAATCTATTACCACTTATGCCCATTACATGTTAGTTTTGTTATAGGATGTCAGTCTTGCCACATGCTCACATGGTTTCCAAAGTGTATGTGTCTGTCTTCAAACAAACAGTACAGAATGCCAGCTCTGATTCATCAGGAAGTACAGCCTCAAACTACTTGGCTTCTATGTCTTATTAGAAGTCCTACTGAACAGAGAGACATTTACATGGCCTAACTATAAGACAGGCCATGCATTCACCCTACTAACACGCACTTTAACATCTACCCACCAAAGACTACACCAAACCTAAGTCCATGCCTTCAGAACGGCAAACTCTGAATTAACCCTTATAGTTTACTTGTAGCTTTTATCATGGAGCCTTGGTGGTAGAGTGGTACACATTGGAATGCTAATCTCAAAATTAACTGTTTGAACCCACCAGCCAGTGCATGCAAGAAAGATGAGGGTGTCTGCTCCCACAAAGATTTATAGCCTTGGAAAGCGCTTGAAGCAGTTCTGTCTGTCCTACAGGATTGCTATGTGTCAATATCAACTCAGTCACAGTGAGTATTTTAGTGGGCAGATTTTATGAAAGGCAGATCTGAGAAACTGTCAATCATGCTATCCAATGCCATATTTCTATTAAATTATTGTATAGACCACTGTACTTTCCATAGCTCATTCTCCCGCTACCAGTGGAGCACATTAAACTTTTCTTTTAGACGTCAATGGGTTAAAACTTTGTTTTCCCTGAAACTCTGGTTAGCATATTTTCTCCTTTTTGAAAACAAGAACCACTTAATTGTTCTTGTTATCAAGCTACATGTGAATCTCAATTCCAATATATTTGTTGACAATTATGATAATATTTAAGTATGTGGGTTGTTTCTGTCTGTTTTTGTTTGGTTAAGTGTCTATAAATGTTTGATGGCAAGGCACTTTATATATACATGCATATGTTTGAATTCTTCAAATCACGCTACAAATATATTGGCATGCAGATGTATTTGTGTGGCCAAGACAAATCACAATCCTACCATTTATTTCTTGGTCATCCTGTGGCTCCTCCATGCAATAAACCTGGAATGAGTCAATGACATCATCCTTGTTCATACTCCAATAAACTGCAATCGTTGCACCAGTGGCAGAATTTGGTTCCTGAGGTTCTAATCTAGGAGGCTGTGGAACTGAAATATAAGCAAGATTTAGTATAATAATATTGTGCTTTTACTTATTGATATGCAAGGAGACTTGAAAGTGTTCACGGAAAAAATGAAACTAAAAAATAATGGAATTTTCCCACAATTATTTTGAAGTCCAGACTTCTGGTGTGGTGCTGTAGTATAAGCGCAAGACTGCAAGATTGGTTTGAACCACCAAGTCAGCAGTTCAAACTCACCAGTCACTCCTTGGAAACCTTATACTGGGTTGCTATGAGTCAGAACCAACTCAACGGCACTTAACAACAACAACAACAATTTTGAAGTCCTGGTGGGGTGCTTCAGGACAATGCACTGGACTACAGGTCAGTTTGAACAGCAAGGTTGGCAGTTCAAACCCACCAGTTGCTCCTTAGAAACCCTATACAGGGTCACAATGGGTTGAAACTGACCCAACAGCACTTAAAAATCAACAACACCCATATTATTAAGTCTATAGATATATGTTAGGTCCTGTTGAGTCGGTTCAGACTCATAGCAACCCTGTGCACAACAAAAAGAATCACTGCCAGGTTCTGTACCATCCTCATAATTACGGTTACCCTTGAGCCCGTGGCTGCATCACTGTGCGAACCCAACTTGTTGAGGGTCTTCCTGTTTTTCATTAGCCCTCCACTTTACCATGACATCCTTCTTCAGGGATTTGTCCCTCCTGATAACATGTCTGAAGTATGAGAGACAAAGCAAAGTCTTGTCATCATCACTTCTAAGGGAATGGTTGGACTTCTTCCAAGACAGATGTGTTTGTTCACATTTTTTTTTTCTTGTTGTTGCAAAAGTCACTTATGCTTGGTGAAAAACAATTCAAACAGCACATAAATACTCATATACAGAATAAAAGGTAGGAGAGCTTCAGTGATACCAACACCCATAAACCCCATTTTTATCCCGTAGAGGTAACTACTGTTATATTTTAGTGTGTATGTGTCCTTGTTGTTGTTGTTGTCAGGTGCCATCAAGTTGGAACCAACTCATAGCGACCCCATGCACAGCAGAATGAAACAATGTCTGATCCTGGGCCAACCCCACCACCGCTGCCACACTTGACGCCATCAATGATGCCACCTGGCTGATCCATCTC
>NW_006408831.1:1098208-1100855 GCF_000296735.1 Chrysochloris asiatica
AAATAAATGAGAATAAATTCTAATGAGATCAATTGGTGATACTCCTCTGTCATCCTAGAGAACAGGTTAAAGGATATAAATTGGTTTTCTTTCAAAACAAAAACTTGAGTATGCTTTGCTAGCTAGCCAGTACTCTTTCCCTACACATTGGTATAGAATCTATAGCCACAACAAAGACAAATTAATATTGTTATGTTTCTTTCTGAGATGTCATTCTGTTTCTCAAGGCTGAAAAGGCTTTCCTGAATACAATTTCAAAATACACTTTCTGAAACTACTATCCATTTCCTCTTTCTAAAATGACTATACTTACAGATATTATTTTTTCTAATTTATGTAAAAAGTACCTAGGAGGTAAAGTATCTTATTAACTGATTCAAATATAGTTTAATTTAAAACATCTAGTCTAACTCGGTGCCTCTGAATTTTAAAGACCACAATATTCTCAACTAGAGATTTTTAAAGTTTATAATTATGCTTATTGAATGCTGATGTTATATTCAACATCATAAATCACTTTCTATACAATTCTCCTCTACACTTTCTGAGACACAAAATCACTGAACATATTTTACAAATTACAGAAGGTTACTCCCATAGTTGAAAAGATGGCATATTTTGAATTTTATTTTTTTGTGGTTATTTTTTTCTAGCTAACAATTTTGTGAGAGTTAAGCTTACTGAAGTAACACGAGTCAAATATTATTAGATCACTTTATTAAAAGTTGACAATGAAGGAAAAGAAAGCAAAGTTTAGTTTCACCAGAAGATAAAAACGTGAAAAATAAATAATTGCGAAGAATGGAACAAAGTGAGATAAATAGAAAAGATTCTGTAAAAGCTAAAGGAATATACAAAGTTATGAAAAATGATCAGCAGGCTAAAAGAGTGATCAAGTTCATGAACTTTAGAGCTGAGTGATGATCAAATTTCCGATGCCTCAGTAGTATGCTCTTAGCCTCACTCCCTCCACCTTCAGAATGATAAAGCAACAATGCCATTACCTTGCAGGGTTGTTGTAAGAGGCAAGACAATGTGCATCAAGTACTTAGCAGAGTGCCTGACACACAACTGGACACAAGAGTGACTATGCATGAGAGATGGCTGCTGTCACCTTAGCAGTGGTCACCAAGACAGCTAAATCAACGGCAGACAAGGAGAATGTAAGCAGTTTAGATTAGAGTGCATTAAAAAATGGGGGCCATATCATGTCAAGAAATAATACTGGACAATTACTCACCCAAGAGACTCAACTCTGAAAGGAATTAGATAAATAACCTTGAGCAAATCACTCAAGCTTTGGGAACCTATTTCCTTTTTTGTAAGATGAGGCTAAAAGATTCAAGGACCCTTTCAGTGCTAACATGCAGAAGGCAAAATGACTTTGGCAGGTCCCCAATAGTGCAAGTTGAGTTGGTTCCAACTCATAGTGACTCTGTATAAGGTTTCTGAGGAGCAGCTGGTGAGTTTGAACCACTAACTTCAAGGTTAGCAATTCAGTGCTTATCCTACAGTGCCACACCAGGACTCCAAACAATGGAAGAGAAGGCAGGAAATGCCTGAGAATAGGATTGAATTGGGAATCCATTATCTGGTAAATTAAAAAGGTAAAACCCAGAGAGCAGCTGATCCCTAAAGACTGGTGCTGGTCTGAATTTATTTGTTGGTCTTCCCAACAGGTGTCACAGGCTACGGAGCTCTGTCCAGACAAATGGAGTTCTGTGCATTTTCATTTTTGCACAGGTTTATTGAAGAGCCAAGCAGAAACTTCAACTATTGTCAGTTGTGTTTCGGGCAATGACAGAGAACTCTTTGAGGCGTGAACAATGAAAATTCCCTCTTTTTTCTATGAATTATACATTGAACCATATCTGCTTACTTAGATTACATCTGTCTCTTAAAATTGTAACAGCTTTTCATATTTCTCTCTTGCACACACACACGTTCTTGCTCTTTTATTCCTTTTCTTTTTTCAGGGGTAGCTTAACAAACTTTAAAACTGATCATTGACAAAAAAAAAAAAAAAAAATCACCTAATTCCTAATTTTAATGAAGACCAGTTTTAAGGAATTAAACAAAGCATGTAAACTTGACATAATGTGTTACCACCAATGTTTCTGCTTTTAAAAGCATTAACGTCAACAAAGTTAACATTCTTTCCAGAAAAAGGAAATACTTTTACTTTTTGATGTATTCTAAATACAATATCCCATAGACTCACTCCAATAATAATGACTGGATTTACAACTCCTACTCAACAGCCCTGGTGGTGCTGTGGGCTAAGCTTTCGACTGCTAACCACAAGCTCAGCAGTTCAAACCCACCAACCACTAACTACCAGGAGAAAGATGAGGTTGTCTGCTCCTATAAAGACTTAACTCTCAGAAGCTCTAAAGGGTCACTATGTGTCAGAATCAGTTTGAAAACAGTAGATTAGGTTTGGAGTTTTATGGTATTCAGTCAATAGGAGACTATCAGAGACCCAGGATCTATATATTAGCAACTTGTTCTATACTTCTATATTTTTACACTTGCTGTGATGTAAAAAAAATACAAAGTGGAAGTTTTTAAGCCTCTTTACCAGAAGCTAAAGCATTGAGCAGAAGACTCACCCCATGGCCTCCCCAATGGAATGTTTCCACAAAGA
>NW_006408831.1:1103020-1109686 GCF_000296735.1 Chrysochloris asiatica
CAGGAATGACAAATTGAAGAGGAATGGTGTTGCATTCATTGTCAAAAAAAACATATCCAGATCAGTCATGAGGTACCACGCTGTCTGTGATAAGATAATATCCATGCACCTACAGGGGAGCTCTGGTAGCGTAGTGGTTACGAATCAGGCTCTGAACCGCAAGGTTAGGAGTTCGAAACTACCAGCTCACTCCACGGGAGAAAGATGAGGCTTTCTGCTGCCGTAAAGATTTACAGCCTCAGAAACCTTGTACAGGGTCGCTATGGGTTGGAACCGACTCGACGGCACTAAACAACAACAACAACAACAGGGAAGCCCAGTTAATACCACTATTATTCAAACTTGCACACCAACCACTAAAGCCAGTGAGGATGAAATAGAAGAATTCTACCCACTTCTTCAATCTGAAATTGATCAAACATGCAATGAAGATGTATTGATCTTTACTGGTGATTGGAATGCAAAGGTTGGGAACAAAGAGGAAAGATCAGTTGTTGGAAAATATGGCCTTGGTGATAGAAATGATGCTGGAGATCGCATGATAGAATTCTGCAAAATCAATGATTTGTTCATTTCAAATACCTTCTTTAGACAACATATCAGATGATCTAAGCAGTAGATATACATAAATGTAAGAACATGGAGTCAGAATCCAAAGATTTCCACTCAACACATGGGCAAACTACTGAATGATGCAGAAAGCATCAAAAGAAGACAGAAGGTATACACAAGTCACTGTACCAAAAAGAAATGGTCAATGATGTTCAACCACTTCAAGGGGTAACATATAATCAAGAATCAATGGTAGGGAAGGAAGAAGTCCAAGCTGCACTGAAGGCATTGGAGAAAAACAAGGCTCCAGGAACTGATGGAATATAAATTGAAATCTTCAACACACTGACAAAGCATTTAAGGTTCTCACTCATCGATGCCAAGAAATTTAAAAACAGCTACCTAGTCAACTGACTGGAAGAGATCCATATTTGTGCTTTCTCCAAAGAGAGGTGACCCAACAGAATGTGGAAATCATCAGAAAATATCATTAATATCACATGCAAGTAAAATTTTACTAAACACAATTTTTAAAAGCTTACAATTTTTTAAAAGCCTACATGTCCGATGGATCTTGGCTGAAAACAGAGAATATTAGAAAGGTGTGTACTTGTGCTTTACTGACTAGACAAAGGCTTTTGACCATGTGGATCATAATGGATAACATTGCAAAGAATGCATATTCCACAACACTAAATTGTGCTCATGAGGAACCTATACATAGTCCAAGAGGCAATCATTTGAACAGAACGAGGGGATACGGAATGATTTAAAATCAGGAAAGGTGTGTGCCAGAATTATATCCTTTTACCATTCTTACTCACAGCCTTTAACATAGCTTGCACCTCAACGTAAAGAAATCAAAAATCACCCCCATTGAACCAATAAGTAACATCATGATAAATGAAGAAAACATTGAAGATGTCAAAGATTTCATTTTGCTTGTTTCCACTATCAACCAAAGATGTTGGATTTTCTTGCAGGCAGCAGCCAAGAAATCAAATGATGTAGGTTGTTGTTAAGTGCTGTAGAGTCGGTTCTGACTCATAGCAACCCTATATAGGGTTTCCAAGGAGCAGCTGGTGAGCTTAAACCACCGACCTTGCAGTCCAAAGTGACCTTGCAGTCCAGTGCATTAACCCACAGTGGAGTACACCAGTACTCCAAACAATGCATGTTGTTGTTATTGTTAAGTGCTGTTGAGTCGATTCCAACCCATAGAGATCCTGTATAGGGTTTCCGAGGAGCAGCTGGTAAGCTTGAACCACTGACCTTGCAGTTCAAACGACTTTGCAGTGTGGTGCATTAACCCACAGTGCCACACCAGGACTCCAAACGATGTATAGCATTAGGCAAATACTATCAGAAGGGACCAGTCCTGCAAAAGGATATCATGTTTGGTAAAACAAAGGGTCGGGGAAAAAAAGAGGAAGACCCCCGATGAGATGGATTAGCACAGTGGCAGCAGCTAGGAGCTCACGTGTAGCAATGATTGTGAGGTTGGTGCAGGACTGGGCAGTGTTTTGTTCTGTTGTGCATGAGTTGGTACTGATTCAATGGTACCTAACAACAATAACACATCAAATGGAAATAATAATAAAACCTTCCTCCTAGGATAGTTGTGAGATTGTTGTTTTTGTTGTTGTTAGGTGCACAACAAATCATTGTCTAGTTCCATGTCATCCTCACAATTGCTTTATGTGTGTGCCCTTTGTTGCTGCCACTGTGTCAATCCATCTCCTAACTTTTCACTATTCTTCACTTTTCCAAGCATGAGGTCCTTCTCCAGGGACTGGTCTCTCCTGATAAATATGCCCAAAGTACAAGAGACAGAGTCTCACCTTCCTTGCTTCCAAAGATCATTCTGGCTGTTCTTCCAAGACATTGTGAGATTAGATGACATGACATACTTAACAGTCTTTCCACGGTGCCACATCCTTTCTTCTGTTTAGTTTAGGGAGTGATCAGATTCACTTGTCAGACACCAGGTGAGGATGTTCTATGTGACAGTCAGTGGTAGTCACAAAATGAACAATAACCGTGCAGCAGCAAATCAATACCCTAGGCTCCAGTTCTGTGTTAACACAAGCAGCAGCTGGTCTCTCTGAGACCAGTCTCTCCATAAGCATTCTCCAACCACTAGGTCTGCCATATGGAAGACCTCTGACTTAGTCATTAACACTTTGGTGATGGTGGTTATGTGCCATGGAGTCGGTTCAGACTCATAGTGACCCTGTGCAGGGTTTCCGAGGCTGTAAATCTTTATGGGAGCAGGAAGCCTCATCTTTCTCCCACAGAACAGCAGGTAGTTTCAAACTGCTGACCTTGAGGTTTGCAGGCCGATTCGTAACCACTATGCTACCAGAGCTCCTTAGGAGCTCCAAAAAAACATAAGATGACCTCTCATTGCCCTCTCATTGACTTCTCCTTGCCCTCTCATTGACAGACATTCAAAAGTTACTCTTTGTAAATGAACTACAGCATCTAAAAGTAACAGATCTGCTCTGTTAATATGAATTTCTTAGCGAGCAATCACTGCTCTATTTGAAAGCCTCTTGGAGACATTACAAGAAGACATCCTTTGTTTTGAGACATTTCTAGAGAAAATCCATTAGAATAAATGACTGATTTTTTTCATTTTATATGGGTTATTTTTTTCCTCTCTCTCTCTTTTTTAAAGACACAGTAGCCTTTTCACCACTTACTAAACTAATACTACTCCTACAGAATTGATAGTCAACTGCTCATTAAAAAACTGTTTTTCTAAGCTTTTAAGACTTTAAGGTGGTCTTGATAGAATATAGTATCTTTTAAGGAGAACATCTGAGTTCATTGTACGGTAACTGTAACTTTACTAAAACACAGTAGCTTTGAGAAATCTAAATAAATTTCATTGTCTTGTTTGTTAAAACAGCACATTAAAAAATATTTTGAAGAGCTGGCAGGATGCTTTTGACAGTTGAGTGGGAGGCTCCCAGCTATAAAGCATGATGCTGAGCTGTTAGTTCTTTAAGCTAATCTGTTATCTTTGAAAAAAGGAAGAAGAACTGAATTGAAGATGGGGGGAAACGTCCTAAGAAAAAGTCTCTTTGACACATATAAAAATATTTGATTTACTTTTCCTTCTAAAGCTGGCTGCTGGCATGAAGCAAATAATGTCTAAAAGAAAGGGAGAGAAATCCTACTTTAAAGGCAAAGAACAAAAAAGAAGAAACCCTTTGATTCTATGGCTGCTTCCTCCACAGTACCCCAGCAAAACCATCAAGCTTCAAAGGGAAGCACAGTGAATAACTACAGGAGTGTGCTAATCCTGTGCTT
This sequence comes from Chrysochloris asiatica, assembly GCF_000296735.1. Lineage (NCBI taxonomy): Eukaryota > Metazoa > Chordata > Mammalia > Afrosoricida > Chrysochloridae > Chrysochloris > Chrysochloris asiatica. The sequence continues at coordinate 1,106,891 of NW_006408831.1, forward strand.
TATTTCAGAATCGAGTTTTAAAAATTTGACAACCAAGACCTTTTTTTTTCTCATTGATCTCCTTACATTCAAAAACTTTGCAAAACAACCAAGCAAGACCTGTGGAATTTCATCAAGATAATTCATACATTAAAATTCTTACCAGCCACTTGTTTTAACATCTGGTCACTTCTTGCAGCGCTATCATCATAATGTTCAAAAAGAGAAAATGCAGCAGGCATGTTCTCTAAAGATGCAGTCCTCTCCATTGCAGAAAGCAACCTAGCAGGGAGTAAATATTTCTCCATCAGTCAAGAAGTGATTAACATACAGAATTAAAGCTATAAACAATTGCTCAAAATGAAGTTAGTGGTGGTGGTGGTTTTTATGAGACAGGGCCTCTAAGTGATTCCAAAAAGGATTTCAACTGCTTCAAAGTCTGGAAATACATGTCTACAGTCTATCCTTAGGGTTCTTGGATGCAACTGGTAATATTGAATATCGCATCCCTTTACCCTCAACTTCCAAAACTTCTGCCAAATCATGCAGCCTTCAAATGCTCATCTATAAATTTAGTGCCTTTATAGATTAAAACTGTTATTTTATTTGTTTCCATTAGGACGTAAAGGCTCAAGACATCTGTGTCTGTAGGATGTCTGGCTAGTCTCGGGCCTTTCTATTATGCTTATAGGCGTTCCATCAATTAAAAAATATTGTTCACCTACTACACATCAGATAGAATATTCTAGGTACTGAGGATACAGCAGTGAAAGAGGATAAAGTCTACATATTCCCAGAAGACTAAACAATCCACCGGGGTGCCAATAATTAACATCTGTCTAACAGAACAAGGGGACAATGAATGGTTTAAAATCAGGAAAGGTGTGCACCAGGGTTGTATTCTTTCACCATACTTATTCAGTTTGTATGCTGAGCACATAATCCAAGAAGCTGGGTTATATGAAGAAGAACATGGCACCAGGATTGGAGGAAGACTCATTAACAACCTGCAGAATGTAGATGGCACAACCTTGCTTGCTGAGAGCAAAGAAGCCTTAAAGTACTGTATACTGATGAAGATCAAAGACCACCGCCTGCAGCACTGGTTGCACATCAATTAAAGAAAACAAAAATCCTCACCAATGAACTAATAAATAGCATCTATATAAATGGAGAAAAGATTGAAGTTGTCAAAGACTTCATTTTACTTGGATCCACCATCAGCCCTCATGAAAGCACCAGTCAAGAAATCAAACGACATATTGAATTAGGCAAATCTGCTGCATAAGACCTCTTTAAAGTGTTCCAGAGCAAAGATGTCAGTTTCAGGACTAAGGTGCTCCTGACCGAAGCCATGATATTTTCAATAACCTCATATGCATCATGTGAAAGTTGGACAGTAAATAAGGGAAACTGTAGAAGAATTTATGCATTTGAATATGGTGTTGGAGAAGAATATTAAAGATACAATGGAGAATGCTTCTTCCAGAAGAATAAAAACAATCTGTATTGGAAGAAATACAACCAGAATGCTTCTGAGAAGCCAAGATCACCAGACTTCACCTCTCATACTTGGGAAACATTATCAGGAGGGACCAGTCCCTGGAGAAGGACATCAGACTTGGAAAAATGTGTCAGCAAAAAAGAGGGAGAGTCTCAAAGAGATGGATTGGCACAGTGGCAGCAGCAATGGGCTCAAGAGTAGCAGCAATCGTGAGGATGGTGCAGAACCAGGCGGTGTTTCATTCTGTTATACATATATGGGTCATTATGGGTCAGAACCAACTCAACGGCACCTAAGAACAACAATAACAAATCCAGGTAAAATCTGGATGAAAAAAGCAGGGTCACTAGGAAGGGGAAAGATACGGAGAAAACGTGAAAGTGTACATCTTCAGAATGAAGGGCTTCACATTGAACCAGGAGCTCCCCTCTGTGCACCTCTCTCACATGGGACTGGTACCCTCTTCCAGCAAAAAAGTCAGTGGTGAGAAACTGCACGGGCTTCATTAACTCAGACCCTGGCTTTCTCAGCACAGAGCCACATCAAAGCCTTTGTATTTAATGCTGGAATCGTCTTCTTTCAGATTATTTGTGTAACTCCTTCCTTTGCTTAACTGATATCTTATTTAAATGGCAGCTCCCCAGAGAGGCCATCCATGGGTCCACTACTAACACAGCCTGTCCTCTCTTCCCCTTATGCTGCTTGATTTGACTTCTTCAAAGTCACCATTCCAAGTTCGTTTTTTGTCAGGCTGCTTCATTAGCAAATAATCTACATGCAGAAAGGGACATTGTTTTGTTCACTGCTGTGTTATAATGCTGGTATATTGTTGTTGTCGTTGAGTGCCGTGGAGTTGGTTCCAACACATAGTGACCCTGTATAGGGGTTCCAAGGAACCACTGATGAGCTTGAACTGTCGAACTTGTGGTTCAAACTGGTTTTGTCGTCCACAGTGCCATACCTATATATCAATATATTTTGAATGAATAAGAGACCAATAGTTTCATTTAAATGAGATATCAGGATCTTAAACCAAAACCAAATTCAGTGCTATCAAGTTGATTCTGACTCATTGTAATTCTATAGGACAAAGTAGAACTGTCCCAAAGGGTTTCCAAAGCTGTAATCTTTTCAGAAACTGACTATCACATCTTTCTCCTCCAGAGCAGCTGATGGGCTCAACTGATGTCTTTTCTGTTGGGAGCTGAGTACTTTAACCAGGACCTCAGGTCCAGTCCATTTTTAATCAGTATGATACAAAAATAGTCTAAGTGATATTTGAAATATTTAAAGAGTCTCTATGCTTACTGGTG
>NW_006408831.1:1109956-1115984 GCF_000296735.1 Chrysochloris asiatica
TATTTAATTCAGCATCGTCTGATTTAGCGGGGATGGTTCCAATACCGGTTCAAAGAGAAGGTGACATTTGGCCTGCATCTTAAAGAATGAGTAAGAATTTCCTAGGTGGAACGTGAGTAAGGATGTTACCTGTGAAAAGAGCAGCATAAGAGAGTAACTGGGAAGGCTAGAGATGAAAAGGGAAAGGTGATATGTAGTTTGACTGTGACTAAAGAGAGTTTCTATTGTGTCTTTTAGGGCAGGGAAATCCATGAATGTTTCTACATAGGGAAGTTTGGAAGAATGCCTTGGCAAGAGTCTAAGGAAAGAGCTGAGTAAGTAGACCAAAGAGGAAATGAGGTCAGTTAGGAGGATACCACAAGGGTCTAGTTGAGTGAAGACAATACATGCTATATGAAGCCTTTAGGAATGCATAGGGTGAGAATAATAGATTCAGAATTAATTAAAATAGTGCCCAAAACCTTTACTTTTTGTTGTTAAGTGTCGTTGAGTAGATTCTGACTCATAGCAACCCTGTATAGGGTTTCCTAGAAACGGCTGATCAGTTTAATCTGCCAACCTTGTGGTTCAAACCAACTGCCTAGTGCTGTCCTACAGCGCCACATTAGAACTTCATCCGTATCCTAAATATTCAGTGCACATCACTGACCAAATGGAGGAATCTTTGTAGCAACAGAGCTCTGGCTGCAGATGTCACAAGTAAAATGTTTGAGTCTATCTGTGTACTGATCTGTTCCGTTTTAATACCATCATATAAAAGGGAAAATGGGCATATTTTTATGAGTAGATCCTACAATGACTGCAATTCCCTTTTGTTATTATTATTATACAAAAGAGCAAAATGGAGAAAAGCATGCATCTTCTTAAGAAGACAACATTTTCTAAGCAAATGTGTTTTTCAAGATATGCAAATTTTGTGTCTCAATATGCTTGACAGCATTCCTTAATTTAAGCATTTTTAGTGGTGAGAAAAATGATTTCATATACAAGCACTGCCTTCAGAGATATAATATGAAAAGAGGAAGAAGCAGCAGCAAGGTAAAACAAACTAGATAATTAGCACTTTCTGTAGAAAGGAACGCCAATAACTAACTCTGAGACTTTGAGGCAGAAGTTGTCTTGAGGACATGAAAGGATTCTTTATAGCGAAGCAAACAAGTTTCATCAGGTGTGTGTGTGTGTGTGTGTTTATGTGCTTAGTGAGGCTGTCTTTAATTGTTCATGTTTCTCCCCAAATTCCAGAATTCTGTTATTATTTTTCTTTATAGACAAATAGTGGTTATCACAAGTATATTTGCCCTTGGGTGACATGCAACTCTAACAAACATTAAGTCATTGTCAGTTGGGCAATGAAATTAAAATTAATTTCAATGACACACAGATAAAACAAGTTCAAGCACAAAAGCAAAGAATCTGTATTTAGTATTAAATGGATGCCAGTTCATATTAGCAAGTTAATATCCTAATGCTTAGACAAGTTAAAATGTTCTGTAGCATTTTTTAAAGGTAAAAGCTTTCACAAATTTTTATTTACCAAGTTTTCTTGCCAATTAGTGTCTTCCATGAATTGATGGAATATAAATAGGCAAGTAAGCATCTACAGTGTCCAGGCATGGCACTATAAATCAATTTACTGTTTGGATACAAAGATATAATCATATGTAGAAGAAATGTATAACTTTTTTTTAAAACTAGGCATGCAGCCTAGGTTTCTGTTTCCAAACCTATTTGTTATGTCTCACACTCAGGCACAATGATCAGAACTGTTAAACTGCAGGGACCCAGTCTCATCTTCACTGTGATGCCATGGCTCTGGGGTGGGACCTGGATCTTTGATCTAACAAACCACAAAGGTAATTTAGATGCACAGCCAATTTGAGGAACCTCTGGGGCCAAAGGGAAGTTTTCTATAAACCAGAGGTTCTCAACCCTGGTTGTACATTGGTGATGGCGGTTATGTGCCATGGAGTCGGTTCCAACTCATAGCGACTCTGTACAGTGTTTCCGAAGCTGTAAATCTTTACAGGAGCAGAAAGCCTCATCTTTCTCCTGCGGAGAAGCTGGTAGTTTCGAACCGCTGACCCTGAGGTTAGCAGCCTGACTCATAACCACTACGCTACCAGAGCTCCTGCTCATTAGAGAACTCTTTAAAAACCAAACCCACTGTCATTGTTATTGTTTTTATTGTTAAGTGCTGATGAGTTGGTTCCAACACACAGCATCCCTGAGCAATGTTTCCAAGGGTGTAAATCTTTGCAGGAACAGTAAGTTTCAGCTGTCTCCCAAGGAGTGACTGGTGGGCTCCAAATGTCGACCTTGTGGTTCGCAGTCCATGTTTATCCTACAGCGCCACTGTACTCCCAATTCTGACTCATAGTGGCACTATAAGATGGAATAGAACTGCCCCATAGAGTTTCCAAGGCTGTAAATATTTATGGAAGGTGGCTGGTGTGTTGGAACTGTCAAACTTCCTGGTTAGCAGCCAAACACATTAACCATTGGGAGCTTTCAAAAATGTCCAGACCAATACCAGGCCAATTGCATCAGAATCTCAGGGTATGATGTTCAGGCATCTGCATTTTTCAAGGTTCCCAGTAATTCTATTTATAATAGAGCCACCATTATAAAACTTCTATTGATCAGCACCAATATCTAGACCATTTATTTTCCTAAAACTATTGGGAGTATTCTGTTGAATCAATTGTTTTAATATAGATGAACAAGAGTCATCTGCGCAGTTTCAATTTTCTTAAAAAATGAGTTTCTAATCCAAACTCATATTTTTTCTATATTTTCATACAAGATAGAGAAAAAAAAGTATGTCTTTATGCTATTTCCCAATTTACTGGCATCGAAGTAAACTGGAGGAAATATTTACAATCTAAGAAATTTACTATAAAGGGAAAACATTAGGTTCAATAGTAAGAAAGACTTCAGGTTTGTACGGAGCAAAAAAAAAAAAGATGTCAGATCAGTATAAGAATTTCAATACCACACTCCTCAAAAGATTAAAATGGGTCTGATAATGTATGCTTTTATAGGGAACATTTCCTAATTCCTTGAGTGTTTTGTTTTGTGGGGGAAAAAAATGTTTCTCTTACACAACAACAAAAATCAAAAAAGGAAGATTCATCCAGGTTAATCAAGCAGAAAAAGAAAATAAATGTGTGACTATTTTTTGAAGTGAAAATCAAAGAACATCCCATTAAACCTATGAGAGATGTAAAATTACAGAAGGCAGATATGAATGATTCTTTCAAATACTCATATTTAACCAATAAGTCTAAGTATCTCAACATGTTCTGTATTCAGCAATAAGAATGATGGTCTACATGAGGTTATAAATATAGAACATATCTCAAGGAAGCAGTTAAAAATCTATATTATGATCATTGTTATTTAACTAAAGCACATGCAATTCTCTTTCAAAGCTGTCATTTAGTTTTTAAAAGCAGTGTCTAAATGTGAAAATCTAGTAGCTCACTAGATGTATCTATGTTTTCCATTGGCAGCTCGTTTTCTATAAAGCATCAAGATATTAAAATAAAGCGCCCAGTCATGCTATTCTCAGAAGTCACTACATTGTGCCACATTTTATATACCTTTCATTGATTTCTTCAAACGACTTATGGGAGAGAGAGGATGAAACAGAGGGAAAAGGGAGGAGAGAGAGAGAGAGAGAGAGAAACCAATTAATACCTACATGAAAAAACAGTCAAGAGCATGAAGATAATAGATGTTTTACAATCACGTCCCCCTCAGCATCCCCTAAGGCTATTCCTCTTTGGGGGCTTCAGTCTTGACTGCATGGATTTCAGTATTTGTTTCTGACTCAACTCTACTTGCTGTGATCATTGAGGTCTGCAATGAATTGCTTAACCTCTTCCTTTCTTTATCTTTTACAAATTGGTTTCGCCTCTAGAATGGGATTCTCTGACTCAAAAAAATGACTTAAATTGTTCAAAGTGGGATATACATCAAAAGCCTTATCAGAAGTTATCTCTGGGTGATACCTTTTCACAAATGGATAGATAGTATTACTTTTGTAAACAAAAACAATGTTCTAGAGTGGGGGTGGGGGTGGATGTTAGACTTATGAAATCATGTGGTCTGGCCCTACCAAGGCAACCGCAAGCACCACTTGAAATTCATTTACTAATCTAGGAGCTTTTTTCATAGCAACATAAATTTATATTAAGTGATATTATAAATATCCTTGGCAGAAAAGAAGTTCCCCCAACCCTGTTCTAGAGAGAAAGAAATGTTTCCATTAAAGATATGGTGAACACAAAGCACTTCATTAATTTTATACTTTAGTTGGCAAGATGAGCCCTATTTCAAAATATTGAAGTTTTGCCTTGATTAAACATAAAGCAACCTAATGATTTTAGTTCTTCTTTAAGTATGGCCAGGTCCTCCTCATCCAAATTTGTCCTGGCTAGTGATATCCCCAAAGACAAATTAAACTCCTAATGCGGTCCCATTTTACCTTGCTCTGTCTCCAAACGTCATTACAAGACTAGGAGGGGGATCTAATTTGGAAGGAGATCCCCATTCCTTGTAAAACAATGCTTTTCTCCCATTGACAATTAGCTTAGCTTAAGACCGCTTTCAGAGAAAACATCTCCATGAATCCTTGCTAATCCTGGTTCTATGGAGATTCAGCATTTTAGGAATCAAAGGAAAGGAGCAGATTGAGAAGTGCCAAGGGAACCCACCTCTACCCAGTTACTTGTTTTAATTAAGGAATCCTGTCCCCAGGAAGACCCCTTGTAACCCAAAACCAACCCACTGCCATGGAGTTGATTCCAACTCCAAGCAATACTCTATGATACAGAACTACTCTGTAAGGTTTCTGAGGCTATAAATATTTACAGGAACAAACTGCCCCACCTTTCTCCCATGGACCAGCTGGTGGGTTTGAACTACTGACCATGCAGTTAGCACCACCAGGGCTGCTTCCCCCTTGTAAGACCCCAACATATTACCTGGGAGATGTACACCATCACTATGTTGTTGTTAAGTGCCATCGAGTCACTTCTGACTCACAGCGATCCTGTATAGGGTTTCCAAGGAGCAGATGGTGAATTCAAACCATCTTTCCTACAGTTCAAATCAATCTTGCATTATCCCATAGCAAGGTTGATTTGAACACCAAGATTCTATCATCACTATAAGTGTACCAAATTACTCTCAGCCACTTGGCAAGGCTCAGAGAGAATGTTCTATATGAGAAGTAACTTCAGACTTGGGAGTGAAGCGAAAGGCCCAGAGACCAGTATAAGGAAGCCAGGTGCTAGAAGAGGTGCTGGCACCAAAGGAAAAACATGGGAATGAATAAGGTTCTAGAGGCTGCTTCTTTTCCTTTGGGAAGGTGGCCGATCCTGCATGGCAGATGGAATAGGATTTCTTTCATAAATGACACTGTGACCTGCTTTTCCTTCCATGTACCAATGAGCTGGACCTGGGTATCATGGCTGTAGGTATTTGCTGGTCTTTTATTTAGGTATGAGGCATACCTTGGTAATTCTTAAATGTTAGAATCATATAAACCTAGCACAGAGATATGAATGATTTTAGGGAACACTGAAAGATGAATTTTTCAAAACAGACTTGGGCCAGGTGGGTTCCATGATGCTTGGGCCTGCTTTAAGTGTGCTTACAGTCAGGAAAACGGTCTCGTCCAGCTCTTCTGCTTCTCTCACGATGGTTTCCAGGGTGTCCTTGGCAGTGTCCATGCTCTGCAGAAAGTGGACCATCTGGTCATGCAGGAATTCCATCTTCTTTTTCTTCACTTCCTCAAAGCTCTGGGCCTTCTCATCGTATTGTGCTAAAACCTTCTTCATCATTTCCTCATTCTGTTCTTCCAGTCTTTTCTCATTTTTGCTACAGTTTTCCTAAAAAATCAAAAAGGAACACTTCTGAGTGAACAAGTGCACTTAAAAAAATAAAGTAACACCAGACTTGTAAAGAACTGACCTCTGACATCCTAATAAGAGAATTTTACTTCTCTAAGGAGCTCTGGTAG
>NW_006408831.1:1116544-1120222 GCF_000296735.1 Chrysochloris asiatica
AAAAATAAAAAGATATTTGCATGGAAGTCTTACTTGTAAACAGCTTCACAGTGAATGAGAATCAATGATCTTCAGGTAGTGGGCATGGTTTAGTGTGGTCTTTGCTACTCCACTAAAGTCATGGTGTGAACAAGGGAGCAGCCAGGGTATTTGGCAGGATGCGCCATTCATAGCTGTTCAGTGAGGGAGAAGCTTCATCACAGTAGAAAAAACTGTATTGCTCATCTAGACACATCTCAATGCCTGGTTATTCTTACTAACAGGGCTGGTGATCATATAATTTATTATTTAAAGGGATACTTTGGCAAAGGGGAGGGACCTCTAAAAAGAAGTAACAGATGTTAGTTGATCCTGGTGTGGCACTGTGGGTTAATGCACTGAACTGTAAAGTCACTTTGAACCACAAGGTTGGCAGTTCAAGCTCACCAGCTGTGCCTCAGCACACAGGGTCACTGTAAATCAAAACTGACTCAACAGCACTTAACTACAACAACAATTGATCAGCAAGAGAAGTAATCCAGACTGCTCATAAGCAAACCAGAATTAGAAGTCATCCTAGTGACAAGGGAACCAGCCTTCTGTCGCGGCCAGGAGTCCTCTGCCTACCCTGATTGACAGACAAGGATGTCTGGGCCATCTCTGATTGTAACTGGAGCACTGTTACCCCTCTGTGAAGGGAACAGGAGCCAGCAGCTAGGAAAGCACAAACATAAGAGACAGTTGTACCCTAAGAGATACTCATTTGTCCTGAACATGGAAACCAGGCAGTGACTAGAGGGTTTCTGCAGAACTAACCCAGTGAGAGCTCTGGTAGCATAGTGGTTACAAATCGGGCTGCTAACCTCACAGTCAGCAGTTCAAAACTACCAGCTGTTCTGAGGGAGAAAGATGAGGCTTTCTGCTCCCGTCAAGATTTACAGTCTCAGAAACCCTGTACAGGGTCACTCAGTCGGAATCAACTCCACGGCACAGAACAACAACAACCCAGTGAAAGGCAGGCGAGTGGAACAAGTAAGAACTCAGAACCAGATTTAAATCTTGGTTCTTGGCTTATTATCAATTTACTATGACGTTGGGTAATTGACTTAATTCAGCTTCAGTCTCTTGTCTATAAAGTAAGAATGTCTGTAAAGAAAGTACCTGTCTTACATGGTAATTACAAAGATTCCATTGGATCAAACGTAATACAGCATTTCATAACATCATAGTAAATACTTAATAAATATGTGTGTTGTGTGTTTTAAAAGCAAATCTTTAAGGCTTTGACAGAAAGCAGTCTTACCAATTCCACCAGGAGGTGAGACTTTTGTTCATTTGTTTTTTAATTACAGTTAAAATACATAGAGCAAGCATTTGCCAACTAAATAATTTTTACTTGTAAAAATTTCAGTGATGTGAATTGTACTCATCATATTGTACAACGATTACCACGATGCTGTTCAGAAAGAAGAATTTTAAGGACTCTTACTTGTAATGGAGCAAAACCAACAATGACAAACACATGTATGAATATACAAATCCAAAGTCAGACGCTGAGCTGTTCACCAGAATTATTTACTTGAGAGAAAAAGAACAATGGAGTCCTGGTGTGGTGCTGTGGGATAAAATCCTGGACCACAAGGTTGGTTTAATCCACAAGGTTGATAGTTCGAACTCACAAGCTGCTCCTTGGAAACCCTATTCAGAGTCACTATGAGTTGGAACCGACTCAACAGCACTTAAAAATAACCATGAACAAGCCAGCTTCATGTAAAAGAGAGATAGTAACTTACCTCAATGGTATTAAAAAAGGATTCTATCTCACTAACAAAGCCTTCAATCCTCAAAGACTTCTCTTGTAAATTTTCCAGAAATTCTGCTAATTGAACCTAAAAAAGAAAAAAAAAAAATCAAGATATCCTAAGTATATGATGTTTAAGGAACAAAGTTTAAGCAGTGAGCTCCAATTTCCTTAGAAATTTAGTATTTTGGGTAGAGAATCACTATATTTGTTGTAGGATAAGCACTGGACTGATAACCTTAAGGTCAGCAGTTCAAGCCCACCAGCTGCTGCAAGAGAATTAGGATAAGGCTTCTTAATACCATAAAGATTTACAGCCTCAGAAACCCTCTATAGGGTCACTATGAGTAGTGGTTTGGTTAGATTTTGGATTCATGAACAAATCAATTCTTTACCTTTTCTTCAATTAGGAAATTTGTGAATGAAAACCCCCAAAGCAAACTTTACAAAGATATTTTATTGTCTCATGTAAGAGAAATAACTTACTGGTAAGTTGGTGAGCTCAAAGGATGCTAGTTAAAACTCACAATTACTAAAACAAAACAACAACAAAAAAGCCAGACCAGGCTTACTGGTCAGGAAGAGACTGAAGAAATCCAAGACTGTGGCCCTTGACCACCCTTCAGGTCTGGAACAGAACTCACCTTCATGGCCCAATTTTCAGGCAAGCAGTAAATTAGGTATATAGGGGGAACAATAACACTAGTAAGGTATGCTCACCAAAGATCAAAAGGGCAACATTTTGGACAAAGTTGAGAAAGAATGAGAAGGTGGGTGGAGTATAAATCGGAACCACAGGGAGGAAGTGGGATAATGGTTGTTGCATAGAGAGGATTGCAATCATTGAGATGAAACCAAGTGTATGATTTGTTGAATGTAAAACTGATGCTATTCTCTGTAAACCTTCACTCAATTCACAATAAAACTTAAAATAGAAAATAAAAGCACACTTGTTTGAGTGAATGATGTGAGGAAGATGAATGCTTCTCCAGGATCCACCCCCTGCTTCCCTTGGTAACCTCGATCTCCAGACACCTGAGGACTCCAGGCTCCAATCATAATGGACTCCATCCTTCCTTGAACTCGTTCACACCTGTGTGCCTTCTTGTTGGCATTCCCTGTCCCTGGAATGCCCTCCCTGCCCTTGACCGAGAACTCTCATTAAAGGCTCAGTTTAGCGTCACCTACAGAGAAGGTTTCCCTCTCCCATAACACACATCTCACTCACACTCTTAAAAGGTTAGTTTCTTAAATACCATGTTCTCACAACCCTGTACTTAAAATTGGCATCTACAGATGTATTTTTCATTTCTTTTTATTTTCTTTTCCAATCTCAATGATTAGCATGGTTCCTCACACAGAACATTGTTGTGTGCCGTTGAGTCTATTATGATTCAGCAACCCTGTTAGAAGGTAGAACTGCCTTCTGGGGTTTCCTAGGCTGGGTCCTGGGGTGGTGCTGTAGGATAAGCACTGGGCCACAAGAGCAGTCATTCAAACTCACCAACTGCTCCTCAGATTCCCAATACAGGGTCGCTATGGTTCAGAACTGACTGGACAGTACTTAACAACAAATCTTTACTAGGGAGCATGGTAGCCCTGGACTGGAAACAACAAGGTCAGTGGTTCCAGCTCACCAGCAGCTCGGCAAGAAAAAGATGATTTTTAAAAGCCTCGGAAATCAGAAACTCTATTCAGTGCCATTTAACAATTCCATGGCACTTAGCAACAACAACAACAATTTCTTTTATCAGGATCCCTGGTAGTGTAGTGGTTAAAGCACTCGCTGTTAACCTAAGGTTGGCAGTTTGAACTCTGTGGGAGAAAGATGTAGCCATCTGCTTCTGTACAGATGAAAGCTTTGTAAACCCTCTGGAGCAGTTCTACTCTGCCTTCTA
>NW_006408831.1:1121737-1138358 GCF_000296735.1 Chrysochloris asiatica
AATATATAAAATTATCATTTCTTGAATAATCTCAAATGGTCTACTCATAAAATGCTAAAGAATACTCAAGTTAAAACTTTTAAAACTGGTTTTTATTTTTTAAAAGTTACGTATCAGCTTGCAGTTGACTTAATAAAATGAAGAAGAGTTGTGGGTTTTGGTTTTCACTTTCTCCTTCTCTTACTGTTTAGAGAAGATAAGAAAACAGTTTCAAAATGTTTTCAAGCAGGAGGCATGATATCTCCTGCTTTTGAAATTTGTTTTAATTTATACATAAAGTTGTGTTGTTATTTTTTTAGTTCTAAACTTCACAAAGATAAACAAATCATAATTTTAAAATACAAAAAAACAAAATTAGCCTCCTTTCAACAGTGCTCAGGAGTTGGTAATGAGACCAAGAATCACTACAAAATGGGGTCTACCCCCAAAAAAGCTACCAGGCTAACTTTCAACAAAATCTCACCCTAGAGAAATAGACCCAATATTAGACAAGTTGAGAAGGATTCATAAGGTAAGGAAAAACTCTCTGAGCCAATTTTTTCATTATTTGCAAATTGATAATAAGGTACATAAAGAATTTAGTGTAGGTCTGACACAGTTTAAGTGCTCAGCTTTTGTTATCTTTCCAGTTGCTCAATGGAGAATGGATTAGAGAAATGCAAGTATAGGGAAGTCAGTTAAAAGACTATTAAACATTAGATGGGAGTCTCAGGTACTAATTGCTTGATTTCTAATAGTATCTCTGGAGACTTAGATATTCCTAATCACATACATACAAATATCTGTTGTAATTAACTTGTTATGAGGAACACTGGGATGCTATACACATAGTTAAGAGGGTTCAGTCCCTAGAGAAGGACATTTTGCTAAAACAGAGTCAGGAGAAAAGAGAAAGACACTCAGTCTGATGAGTTGACACAATGGCTGCAACAATGAGCTCAAACCTGGCGGTGGTCGTGAGTATGTTGCAGGACCAGATACCAGATACTGTTGTTGTACATAGAGTCACTATGGGTCGGAGCTGACTTGATGGTAACTAACAACAATAAAAAGCATAGAAAAAATACAAAATTTCCAAAATAAATTTTATAAATAAAAAGGGCATAGGAAGAAAGCAGGAAATTAAGATGGCTTACTCTATGAAGTCTTAGTGCAGTGCTATAGGATAAGCACTGGATTGCTAACCACAAGGTTGCACCAGTAGCTGCTCCTCAGAAACCCGATACAGGGTTACTATGAATCAGAACTGACTTGAAAGCACTTAGCAACTAGCAACAACTCTCTGGAGAACTTATGAAAAACCTTGTACTAAAATTACTTAATGTAATATAAATCTGTATCTTTAAATGTTATTTATATTAATTTTGTTGTTGTTTAATATATATACAACAAAGCACCCACCGATTCAACAGTGTCTACATGTACAGTTCAGTGACATTGATGACATCCTTAGAGTTCTGCAACAATTCTCACCCTCTTTTTCCTCTTCATCAACATAAACTCTCTGCCCTTTCTAATCTTCCAAGTTGCTATTATCAATTTATCCCATAGAGACAGATCTTCAACGACCACAATGCTCAAGGCAGGCATTCTTTATTGGTTAAACTAAACGACTGTTTTGTTCCAAGAAGACTTCAGGAGATATTTTTGGTTTGCGTTTAAAAATCATTTCAGGGTAATTGCTTCAGGGGTTCATGCAGCCTTCACGTCTCCAGAAAATCTAGGGTCCATGAGAATTTCAAATTATCTGCTGCATTTTCTCCTTTTTGATCAGGATTCTTCTACAAATATTCAGTAATGTTGGCCGGGCACTATGCAGTTCTTCTGGTCTCATGGCAAAGACGGCAGTTGTCAATATAGGCAAATAAGCCACACATCCTATATCATCCATCTATTCCTTCCTCTCCTTTTTTTGGTCCAGGCTTAATAAGTATTTTTTAAAAGATGACATTGTAGATAATAGAAAATAAATTGTTTTATACTCAAAAGTAGATCATTTTAATTTAAAATTATTCGGCATTTCTGATTACGTTAAAGGCTTATTCCCATAAAACGCTCAAAGGCAATGTTTTTGTTAGGTGCTGTCGAGTAGGTTCTTACTCATAATGATCCTACTTACAACCTAACAAAGCACTACCAGTCGTTTCTGTGTTTCAGCCCATTGTTGCAGTCACCATGTCAATCCATCTTGTTGAGGATTTTCTTCTTTTTCCCTAACTCTCTGCTTTACCACTTTACCAAGCATGATGTCCTTCTCCAGGGACTGGTCCCTCCCGTTGGTATATTTAAAGTATGTGACACAAAGTTTCGCCAGCTTCATTCCTAAGGAACATTCTGGCTGTACTGCTTCCAAGACAGATTTGCTCATTCTTCTGGGAATCCATGGTATATTCAACATTCTTCACCAGCGCCATAATTCAAATGCATCAGCTCTTCAGATTTCTTTATTCAGTGTTCAGCTTTCTCATGCATATGAGGAGATTGAAAGTATCATGGCATACCTTCCTTCTCAAGGTGACATCTTCACTTTGAACACTTCAAAGAGGACTTTTGTAGCAGATTTTCCCATCATTTGACTCTATAACTGCTACTGTGGATCCAAGTAAAACGGAATCCCTGACAACTTCAATCTTTTCACTATTTATCATGATGATGCTTATTAGTCCAGTTGTGGAGACTTCTGTTTTCTTTCTGTTGAGGTATAATCCATTCTGAAAGCTGTAGTCTTTGATCTTCATCAATAAGGTGCTTCAAGTCCTCTTCACATTCATCAAGCAATTTTATGTCACTTGCATATTGCAGATTATTGTTAATAATTGTCTTAGTTATCTAGTGCTACATAACAGAAATAAGGAGCTCTGGTAGCGTAGTGATTATGGATCCTGCTGTAAACCTCAAGGTCAGCAGTTCGAAACTACTAGCTGTTCCGCAGGAGAAAGATGAGGTTTTCTGCTCCCGTAAAGATTTACAGCCTCGGAAACCCTGTACAGGGTCACTATGAGTGGGAACCGACTCCGCAGCACATAACCACCACTCACTGTTTAGGAAGCTACAAATTCAAATTCAGAGTACTAGATCTAGGGGAAGGCGCTCTCTCTCTGTGAGTTGTGGGGGGGAATCCTTGTCTCCTTTCAACATCTGTGAGCTTGGCATCCCTTGGAGACTTCCATATATCTTGGCATCAGTCTTCCTCCAGGTCTAGGAAGTTCCCAGTGCAGGAACTCTGGGACCAAAGATGCACTCCTCTGCACTCCTCTCCTAACTCTTCTTTCTTGGTGGTCGTTGTTGTTGTTAAGTGCCATTGAGTCAGTTCCGACCCAAAGTGACCCTGTATAGGATTTCTGAGGAGCAACTGGTAAGCTTGAACCACTGACTTTCAGTTAAAACGGCTTGGCAGTCTGGCTCATTAACCCACAGCTCCACACCAGGACTCCCCCTAATGTCTCCTTACTTGTTTAATCTCTTTTACATCTCAGAAGAGATTGACTAAAGATATAACCTAATCCTGTAGACTGCATCCTGTCTCAGAATACAGATTGAGTAACTATGGTGAAAGGGTGCACACCTTTCCTGATTTTAAACCATGCAGTATCTGCTTGTTCTGTTTGAATGATTGTTTCTTGGTCTACGTACAGGTTCACATGAGCACAGTTAAATATTCTGAAATTCCTTTCTTCACAATATATCCATAATTTGTTATAACCCACAAGTCAACACCAGTCAGTGCATAGTCAATAAAACACAGGTAAGCATCTTTCTAGTATTCTCTGTTTTAAGCCACAATCCATCTGAAATCAGCAATGATATCTCTCATCCCACATCCTCTTCTCAATCTGACTTGAATTTCTAACAGTTTCCTATCCATGTACAGCTGTAACTTTTGAAAAATTGACTTCTGCATAGTTTTACTTGTATGTGATAATCATGATATTGTTCATTACTTTCAGCATTCTGTTGGGTCACCTTTCTTTGGAATAGGCACGTATATGGATCTCTTCCAATTGGTTGTCCAGATAAGAGCTAGCTTCCAAATTTCATGTGAGCGCCTACAGCATTACATCCATTTATTGACATATCTCAATAAGTATTCTGCCAATTCCAGAAATCTTGCTTTTGCTAATGACTTCAGTGCAGCTTGAATTTCTTCCTTCAGTGTTACTGTTCTTGATCACATTCTACTACCTCCTGAAATGATTGAATGTACATCAGTTCTTTTTGGTACAATGATTCTGTATATTCCTTCTTTTTTTTTTTTTTAACTTTTATCACCTAAGGGGCAGCTTTGGCATAGATATTTCCAGCCCTCTACCTACTGTCTGCCTCTTCCAATCCCTAGTCTGATTAGTTAATATAAGACATCTCTGCTGGTCAGGAGACTAAAACTTTATACTGGGACATATGTTTAGGCTGGCTTTTCCAGTTGTTTGTAGTTGCCATAGTAATGGACAAAACAGAAGTACTATCTTCAGATGACTGTCAAGGCACAGTGTGTGGTGTCCTGATGTCTTTCTATGTCACTGGAACATTTATGGCTGAGTCCCTAGAAGGGTGAGCTTGAAGATGAGGCAGTGTTGGGGACAGACAGAATTCACATAGATGCAGGCAACAGCTTTACCTCCAAACAGTGGAACTCACCAAACCATGAATCTTGTTTTCCTAGCGTGTATAATGGATGATAATGATACTCATGCACCTCTGACAGCAAAAGTGTCAAAGTCAGAGTGTATTTGGAAGTGGGCTTGTGGTCTACTTCTCCAGCCAGTATAACAAGAGCAGAAATTTGCTCACAAGAGCTTTTTAGGGCACACCCCTTCCTTGTATCTACTCTTGATTCTTCCCTCACTGTTCCAAGTTTAGCCCATAGAATCCTTCAGTATTGCAATTTGAGGCTTGAATTTTCTTTTTTTCAGTTCTTTCAGCTTCAGAAATGCTAAACAATTATGCCTGTTTTATCCAGTTTGTTACCCCGGAACTTAGAAAAATTTTTTACATATAATGTATGCCCAAAAATGTTTATCAAACTGATATGAACTAAATGCCTGTGGAAATATTCTGACTTTGGTTGCAGACTACTCTGCCTATAGAGGAACTGATCAAGTCTTTTTAAAAATTGAGAACAAGTGAAAGCAAATTTAATCTATACATATTGTTGTTGTAGTTGTGGTTAAGTGCTCTCAAGTCAGTTCTGACTCATAGAGAACCTGTATGAGTCCTTCCAAGGAGCGACTGGTGAATTTGAACCACCACCTTGGTGGTTCAAACCGACCTTCTGGTCCAGTGCATTATCCTACAGCACCACACCCTATACATATTATTCATTATTTAAATACTTTAAAGCATATTTACCTTTACAGCACTTATAGCTGTGTCAAGGGTTGAAACTTCATGGTCTTTGTGGGTGCCAAATATCTTGTCTATAGCAGAAATTGGGCTTTTGCATGTGTAACAATACGAGTCAATCTGGGACTTTTTCGGTTCCCTCTGCGCCTTCTCAGTTGCTAACTCGGATGATAATTGATCTTGTTCTGTCCTCTCTCTGCCTAACTCTTTCTGTTCAGCCGACATACTTTGTTGCACCTCCTTCACAAATTCATTTTCATTGATATGTTCAGTGGATTGCTTTCCTGGAGAGAACACCTCTTTAAGTGTGGAGTCGGGACATGGTTCTTCTGATAAAATGTCTTGAGTGACCACTTCATAATCCAGAGTTTCAGCAAATTCATAGTCATCTTGAACAGGAATATTGTGCCGCCTATCTTCCTGTGGCTCAGGTGAGACCAGCTTAGGTTCTTCTTGCACTATTTCTTGAACACAAGTTGCACCAGATGCAAAATCTTCCTCTGGGAAGGACACTTGTACCGGGACATTCAGATTGAGCTCTGGAGCTGCATTTCCTGCTTCGTTACCCTCACCACTAGTTTCATCCACTTTCTCCAGGACATTGTGGGTATCTTCAAATGGAACTGCATAGCTTATCTTCTGAGTAACCACCCTGACTTCTTCAGTGATGGGGGCTTTCCTCTTAGCTTCTACATTATCAAGTATCTCCACATGGCTGACTGATTCTCCTTCCTTGCAAACAGTTCTCTGTTCCTCTTCCATACTTCTCTCCTCCAAATTTGTTCCAAACCTCCCCCAAATTTCCCCTTCTGCAACTACCAGCTGGTATGAATCATCCTTACCAACTGGCTTTTCTTCCAGACCTTGGCCTTGGTCTTTTTGAGTTAGAGATGTGTCATGAAGAATGTCATCTTTGAGTATGTACTTCTCAAAATATATTCCTGTTCCATCATCAGTGTCAGAATTTCTACTTGGAAATGATGCCTCAGAATTCACACTGTCATCATCAGAAACTATCTCCCCTTCTTTCTTTTCCTCTCCAACTGCTTCTTCATACAGATCCTTGTATAAAAATGCAAGCGCAGGTGCCTCCTCCAAGTGTTCTGGATTAATGAGTTTGTCAGTGGTAGGAAATATCTGAGTTCGTGACAAAACTCCTTCCTCTGCATCAAATAATGGCATCCCCGGTGACTTTGAACTTGCATCTCTGTTTATGCCCTTTGGAGCATCTCTGTCAAATTTTTGGATAACCAAAGATTTTGGGGTCTCTGAGTGAGATAATTTGCCATGGTCCTTTTCTGGTCCATAAAAACTTTCATCCAATTTCACCAAGTCATTTTCATGTTCTAGGGCACTTTCCTCTAAACTTTCTTGGAAAGAGATTGTTTCATCTGAAACTTCCTTTGAGAATTCCTCTTCAAAATGTAATTTCAGTGGAGACTTCTGTTTTTCTGGATCTGGAGAGATGTTATAATCAATCAAAGTGTATTTTTCAAAATAATCCTCTTCACTGGAAATTGTGGGCTGATTAAAAGCTATGTCACTATTTCCTGAATCTATGACTATTTCCTCTCTTGTTGTAAGAGTTTCCGTTGGTTTATTTTCATTCAATAACTTGTTCTTTAATGTTTCATGGCAAGCAACCGTCTCACTGTCATCGTGAAATGGCGTGGTTTTAAGTGAGGCTTTCTCTTCCAAATATTCTAACTTATCTTGCATTTGTTCACTTTCCTCCTGATCAACCGAAGAAATAAATGCAGGAGCATGAATATTCAATATCTCACAACCTTCGGAAATGATATTGAAGGCACTCTTTTGATCTTCTGAAAGTCCAACTGGCTTACTAGTCACTGTCAATTCATCATCAGACTCCTTGGCTATTTCTTTAGTAAGAACAGTTGAATCAGTATTACTTGTTGATGCATTCATTATAAATTGAGTGTAGTTGCTGCTTTCTGAAGAGCATGGCTCATTGACGTGGATATCTTCCTCCGTCTCCAAATGATGCTCCGAAACAGATACAGATTCTTTAGGCATATCAGATGTATGAATTTTAGATGAAAATGGAAACGATTGTGTTTCATCCAAAGAATGACCTAAAGAGATATCTGGCTCATCAAGCACAGACCTGGTTGCGTTCACAAAAGAAGGCTGAATTTCCTGCTGCGTTTTTTCTTCAGAAACTATATGTGACCACCTTTCTCTTTCTTCTCCTTTCTTCTCCTCAGAACCAACAGTAATTCTGGATCTTTCTTTGTGGTCTTCACTTTGACAGACTTGCAGCATAGCAGCAGCTTCTGCGTCATCTAATTTAATAGGTCTAGATTCATGTATAACATGTGCCTTTTGTATTTCATTATTATCTTTAAGCTCTAATGGGGCCAGAGTTTTTTGTTTTTCTGCCAGAACTTTCTTTTCTGCCAAGGAATATGATCTGGTTTCCAAGTTATCTTTGTCTTCAGTTGGGCTAACAGACCTGAATTTTACTTCTTCTTCAGAAATGTTCAAGGAAGTAGGTTTCGACATTTCTTTCTTTTGTCTGTCTTCACCAAGGTCAATTAAACTTCCTTTTGATTCGTCCACTGGCAAAATCATTGGCATTGGTGTCTCTGATTCCTTCATGATATTTTTACTTGTGAAGCTGGATGAAACAGAACTTGGCTGTTGTGGCACCTGGTCTACTGCATCAGATGAAAAGAGTGATTTTTCTTTTTGATCACTTCTTGGCTTTTCCTTAATAATAGAAATATTCCATGTAGAAGGAGGAGCAATTGCTGGCTTCTGGGTTCTTTTACTATCAGCGATGTGAACAGGAACTACATGTTTGGCTTCTCTTAGAACTGATTTCTCACCCATGAAGGGCTGCATTCCAAGATGTTCCTTGCCATCAGCAGAAGTAAGTACTGCGTTTATGTCCATTTCTTCGGAATATTCTAGGGTGTCTTTCTTTTCATAATCCTTACCAGATGCCTCAGTGTTGGAATTTAGCTGTTGTACGTCTTCTACATTTGATAAAAATTTGGGCTTTTCTTTAAAGTCTTTTCCGTCACTAAGTTTCACTACAGAAACTCTAGACTCTTCAGCAACTTGAAGTTTTGCCTCTGGTAATGGATGACTAGCAAGTGTCTCAGTTGTATTCAAATCGGCAGGGGTGTCTAGAATAGAACCTTTAGGCTCTATCACAGGTCCTGCTTTTTCTGAAGATTGACTTGGCTGTGCTTCTAAATCTTCTTTTTTGGTAACTTGGTTATCTGAAGTGCTTGATCCAAAAAACAAATTGGACATCCATGATTTCAAAGAGAAAATTCCTTTTTTTCCCTTTTCTTCAGAAAGGACCGGCTCAACTGCCTTAGGCTCTTCAGGCAGCCTTTGTGTTACCTCAGGTGACTCTTGGGGCTGAGGTGCCCCATCAGCTTGGACTGAGGAGAGGGGTTTGCTTTGTGTGGGCATTTTCACTTCAGGGGTAGCATTATCTACAACCTGTGATTTTACCATTTCTGATTTTTCTAATGGCTTCTCTCCAGGTAAAAGAGGTGTGGTCCTTTGTGTTTCGTTCTTGTTACTTGGGGGAGACTTTGTTTCTGCTGCTAGGACATGGGCTGCTTTGGTGGAAGAGGGAATAATTTCTGACTTGATTGGTTGCACTGACGGGCCTGAAAGTGGTTTCTGGAGGATTTCTTCCGAAGGTAATTTGATTTCTTCTGGGCTGTCTTCTTTGTCTGGCCTAGAAAATTCTGGGCTTGCTTTGTCCAATAACAAACTTTCACTCTCCACAAGAGACTGGATCTGCTTTCCCTCTGCTATGTTTTTGTCTACATTTCCAGCTGGAATTACAGATTTTGGTTCTTGGGTCAGTTTTATTTCTTCAAAAGAGTAAGGTTTAGCTGGTAGTGTCTCTGCATTACCACTGGAACTCTCTAGAGTAGATGCTGGTTCTTGTGGCAGAACCTGCTTTCTGATTTCGTATGTATGTTCTTTATCTGAGAGAGTAACCTTAAGCTGCCCTGTCATCAGATCACTGCTGCCAGAGGAACCCAGCTGCACAGATCCCGGGATTCTTTCTTCATGATGACTAGCCAAATCTCTTTCTGGCTTTTCCAGCATCCAATTTTCATCATTTGGAGAAATAAGAGGCCCTTTCATTTTTGTTTCTTTAACATCTGTCAACTCAGTTGCCACAAATGACTTTGATTCTTCCAAAGGCAATTTTTCTTTCACATAGGAAAGTTGTTTACTACCCAGATCCTGTTTATTTGCAAAAGAGCTGCTTACATCAGGTAAATTGATGGATTTATCTGGATAAAGCATTTTTTCAGGCTTCTTTTGTTCCAAAAGATCAGAAGAGGGGATCTTTGATGGTTCTATTATATTCTGGGATACATGAGATGAATCTGGTTGGCTGGTTTCTTTATTTAATTCGTCTAAAATGTTTCCAGTCACTTGAAACTTCACATTTTCTGTTGTTGGTAATAGGCCTATTTCTTGTTTTTCTTCTTTTTTAAAGTTGATTGAATGGTTCGACTCCTCTGATAATCCTTTTGAAGAAATGGTATACGGCTGAACTTCTTCTAAATTTTCTCCTTCAACCAGAGGAGTATATGTTTCTTTTAACCCTAAGCTAATTCCCTTAGGAGAGAAAGGTTCAATTTCTTGGTCCTGAGGTTCCTCTCTAAAGCACGATGAAACCTGTGAAATTTCAGGTTTTGTAGTAGATGTTGGTACTAAGTCTTCTGGCACTAAAATTTCCAGCTTGGGAGAAGAACATAGTTCCTCATTTTTGACTTTTGGAACTGTCTGTTTGGGTGCAGGTGACATGTTTTGTAATGAAGGGAACTCTGTTTCTGTTCTCATTTCACCCTCTAGTTTGGGTGAAAGCAAAAGTTCAGGTCCTGGCACCTCTGAGGAAGACACAGAGTTTGTGTGTGATGAAATAAAACCTTCAGAGTTGAGGACTGCAGAAAATGAAAGGTCTTGTTCCTTTTCTACTCTCGCTTCCTTAGATACATCTGACTGCACCGATGAAGATGTTTGGGTAATTGTCAACCCTGGTTTAATTTCTTCTGTTTCTACCCTGGATAAAATAGAGTGCTCTGAAATAGAGGATGCACTTGAAGGTGAATCAGGTTTGATTTGCTTCTCTGTTTCTGACCAACATTTGGATGCAGTAGTTCCAATGGGAGAAGAAGCACCTATAACTGCTACTTTTTCATCTTCTTTAGGAATTGAATGTTTGTCTATAGAGGCTACAAGTGGTGGCATGCCAATTCCTACCTCACTCTCTACTACTTTTGTTAAGACCGGATGTTCCACAGGGGTGGGAAGTGGTGAATCTGGTGGGATTTCTCCTTTTGATAATTTGGTTAAACTTGACTCATGCTTAATTACAGATGTGGTTGTAAAAGAACTGGATTCAACTTCCCTCTTTATTTCTTCGGAGCAAACTGAAAACGATAGTGCAGGTGGACTATATTCAACTTCCTTTTCCTCTCCTGATGACTGTGGAACTCTAGGTGTAACTCTTATTTTCAAATCATGTTTAACTTCTGTTTTCACTGCTGATGAAACCTCAGGTCCAGATAAAGATGCTTCCTTCAAAGGTGACTCTGGTTTTATTACTTCAGGCTCATTGTTTGACAACACTCTCTGCTCCAGTTCAGATGTCACATTTGGAGCTAAATTGGGCTTGACGTCCTTCTTTGGCTCATCTACCATGTCAGGCACAACTGAATATTTCATTCCAGACTCTGGAACAGTTGAAGGCTGAGGCTCCATTTTTTGATCCCGTGATACATGTGCTGTGATTGCTTGAGAACCAGGCACAGTTTCTTCCTTCCTCACTTTTGGCAAAGCCATCTGTTCATTTACAGTTTTTGGAGAGGATGATGCTTTGGGCTCCTGTTCTTTCTTAATTGCATGGACTGAATCTGGTGATATTGAGTACTGAGATTCAGGCAAAATAGGTTCATCTTCTTCCTTTACCATGGATGATTTTGCAGGTAATGAAACAGGTGGTGTAGTTACTGATGAACTTATTTTAACCTCGCCCTCCATTGACTCATTGGTTCTATATGGTGGAGCCAAGTCTTCAGACTCAGGCACAAAAGCTGTTTGAAGTTTCTGACTCTGTGCCAAAATCAGATATTCAGATACAGATTTTGAGGCTGTTTGAGCATCTAGCTTAATTTCTGGCTCCTCTGGTTTATTCAAATCTTCAAATGTAGACATCAGAGGAGAAGGTGCATCTTTTTGATTCTGTGACAAAATGAGATGCTCAGGTACAGGTGTGGAAGCTGTTGATCCAACTTCCTCCTCATCTGTTT
Source organism: Chrysochloris asiatica (assembly GCF_000296735.1). Classification (NCBI taxonomy): domain Eukaryota; kingdom Metazoa; phylum Chordata; class Mammalia; order Afrosoricida; family Chrysochloridae; genus Chrysochloris; species Chrysochloris asiatica. The sequence continues at coordinate 1,133,398 of NW_006408831.1, forward strand.
CTGGAAAACAAGAAGATCCTGAGGCAGACATTGTAGTTAACAGCAAGTCCAGCTCAACTTCACTTTCCTTTGTCTCTTGGACTCTGTATGGTGGGATTGAAAATTGTAATGCTGAGTCTGGAGAAAAAAGTTCAGCTTCTTCAGTGTCTTCATCTGACAAAATGGTATGATCTGATGGTGATGTTAAATATATTGGAGAATCACGCTCAAATTCTCTTTTCTCAGCTTCCTGAGTTGAATAAGGTGGAAATGAGAATTCTGATGCAAACGCAGAATCTGGAGAAAACAGTCCAATGTCTTCTTGCTCTTCTTCTGGTAAGTTCACAGGTGAGGAGGTGCCTTTTAGATTTAAAGGGGATCTGTGTACCATTTCTTCCTTTTGTGACTCCTGTGTTGCATGTGGCAATACTGAAAATTCAGAAGCGGAGATGGAAGAGGGTGTGTACTGCTCCATTTCTACTGTCTCCTCTTCTGATAGGACCACATGTTCAGATGGAGTAGGTGAAAATGGTGGAGACTGGCCTTCAGACATTGTTTCCATTGTATGTGGTGGGAGAGAATTTTCAGATAGAGGAGCTACATCTGGGAAATATGGTACAAAGTCTTTATTCTCTTCTTCTGTCAGAATCACCTGTTCAGAAACACTTTTTGACTTGAGTTGGGCTATATCATCCATTAATTTCTTTTGAACTTCCTGTGTTTCATTTGGTGGAACTGCATATTTGGAAGTCATTGTTGGATCTGACGTGAAATGCTTACCTCCTGTGTCTTCTATTTCTGGCAGGACCGCCTGTTCGGATGTAGCAGTTGAAAGTGGTGGTGATTGGCCTTCAGGAGTCTGACTTGGGGAATTTGGAAGAGAGTGTTCAGGTACAGAGGATACATCTGGGAAATATGATCCAATGTCTTCCTTCTCTTCTTCTGACAGAATCATGTGCTCAGAAAAACCTTCTGATTCTAATGGGACGTTATGGTCAGTTGTTTTCTTCTGTGACTCTTTCAGTGCATGTGGTGGAATTGAATAGTCAGGAGAAGATATGGAATCAGGCATATAACATTCACTTTCTGAGGCTTCTTCTCCTGACAGGACCATCTGTTCAGATATAGCGATTGAAGACAGTGGGGACTGACATTCGGAAGTCTCCTCAGTTGTGGGTGATATGAGAGAGTGCTCAGACACAGAGACCTCAGCTGGGGAAGAAGGCTCGAAGTCCTCATTTTCTTCCTCTGAGAAAACTGTATGTTCAGATATACCTTTTACAATGGATGGAGAAAGTGGCTCAATTTCTTTCTTTTCTAGTTCATGGTTTAAATCCTGTGGAACTGAATACTCTGATGCAAAGGCAGAGTCAGTAGAAATAGATCCAGTTTCCTCTCTTTCTTCCTCAGAGAACACTACCTGTTCAGGTATTGCTGGTGTCACTAATGGTAGAAAGGGTTCCTCATTTTCCTCCTCCACTTCAGATAATGGTAGAAAAGGTTCCTTGTTTTCCTCCTTCACTTCAGAGCCCAAATGTGCTGGGAAGGACTTCTCAGAAACTAATGGACTTTCTGGGTGGTCAAGTCTTATGGTCTCTTCTTCTACAAAATTAGAATCTTTGGGTTCAGGAGTAGTAGTCATTGGTAGGGGAGTTTCTATATCTTCTTTCTCTGGTTCTGCCAACACTGGTGTAGAGTCAGTAGAAATAGATCCAGTTTCCTCTCTTTCTTCCTCAGAGAACACTACCTGTTCAGGTGTTGCTGGTGTCACTAATGGTAGAAAAGGTTCCTTATTTTCCTCCTCCACTTCAGAGCCCAAATGTGCTGGGAAGGATTTCTCAGGACTTTCTGGGTGGTCGAGTTCTATGGTCTCTTCTACAAAATCAGAATCTTCGGGTTCAGAAGTAGCAGTCATTGGTAAGGAAGTTTCTATTTCCTCTTTCTCTGGTTCTGCCAACACTGGTAGTTCAGGAAGATAACTGGATGGCTCAGGTATATTTTCTTCCATATTTTCTTTGACACCGTCATGAGGAGGGATCAGTTGTTCAGAGACTGGTTCTGCCCTTTCTAACGAAGTCAAGTCTAGTTGTTCTTTTTCTGTACCAAAACTGTCATGAATGGATGTTGCCAGACCTGGTGAAACTGTCTCCAAAGAGTCCTTCTCAGCCTCCACTGAAATGGAATGCTCAGCAGAATATACATCTTCTTTCATTCCTTCATCAATTAAAGATGGTGAGACAGAAGTATCATTCTCAGAAATTGTTGTTCCTTGTGAATCAGGCTCAAAATCTTCCTTTGCTGTTTCCAATAAAACAGCTGTTGATGTATCAGGCATAAGAGATGAAGACTCTATTTCATGGGTTTTTATTTCATCACCTGGCTGTTGTGGCATTGACTGAGAAGAAGTGAACTGGATTTCTCCAGTTCTCTCTTCTTGGTTTGTTGTGTCATTACTTGAATAAGAGGACACGGTGTGCTTGGCTGCAGATGCTACATTGAGGGGCGAATCAACATGAATTTTCTTTTGATCTTCATGACTGATCAATGAGGTTAAGGATTTTGATCCTTTGGAGAGTACATTTCTCCAGGGTGGAGCAAGATCTTTTTCTTTATCCTCATTTTTGCTTTCAGTCACTGATTTACTTGTTTTGGAAGCTATATTAGAATCCACATTGCCTAAATCTGGCTCTAGACTAATAGACGCTTCTTTCCCTTTCCTATAATGTATTTCTTTAATTACATAACCCTTTGGCAGTGTTCCATAAAATTGTAGAGGAACTAATTCTTCTTTAACCGAATTAAACATCTTAATTTTATATTCAACAGTTCCTATGTAGACAGGCCTTAACACTAGCGGCTTGTGTTCTTTGTATATTGCTCCAGTAATAGGAGGTGTATTTGAAGTCGTTTTCTTTTTTCTCATTTTATCATAAATGCCAATAGATGACTTCTCTTTCTCAGATTTGAGTGGTTGGTTTTCTGAAATTAAAGGAGTGTCTTTTTGGTTTGCTGGAACATCTTCTTGGGATTCTAAAGAATGTCTCTTTTTGTTGCCTTTCCGACGCAATGATGGCGAGTCATGTTTTGTCTTACGTGGTTTCTTCCGAGACTTTTTAACTTCATCCACAATAAATGAAACATTCCCTGGAGGAGAATTCACAGTTGACCCTTCCAGACTACAAACACCAGATGTCTGACTTTCTTCTGAGGCCCAGGGAGTGGAAGATCTACTTGAATTGGTCTCCCAGGTTATGCCACTATCTTCCCGTTGAACAGTCACCATGGAAAAAGAGGGGTCAGACACGATGCATTCCTGCTTGATCTTTCCCTCTTCATCCTGGTCTGATAACCTGTAGTAAATAATAACAATAGTAAGTAAATGGTGGGGCACTGTAGTATAAACACTGCACTGCTAATCACAAGGTGAGCAGTTCAAACCCACCAGTCAATCCTCAGAAACCCTACACAGGGTTGCTATGAGTCAGAACTGACTTAATGGCACTTAACAACGATATCACATTGTGAACAAGTATTGGGTTGATGTGAGATTAAAATACAGAGATCAATATTGCTATCCAAATCAAAAATAAAGAATTGATTCAAATACAAGATATCAAATACAATCATATGCCCCAGGCAGGAATGAGTCAATGCCCACTCACCTCCCGCCCCCAAATCAAGAAGCTTAAGCTCAGTTCACTACCTTTCCTTTTCAAGACTGTGGTGCTGGTCTCCCTGTGGCTCACCCAGTCACTGAGGTGCCCTCACTTTCTAGTCACCAGGGCCTTCCTAATGACTCTTCTATTCTCACTCTGCTGCCACTGTCACCACTTCGACTTAGCTATTAATCACTTCAGCCCGAGGTTTTTGACAATTGTTTCCTACATGATGACATTTACCTTCTACCCACATATGCCTTGGAGTCCTGGTGTGGCACTGTAGGATAAGCAATGGCCTACCAACCACAAGGTCAGCACTTCAAACCCAACAGTCGCTCCTCAGAAACCCTATACAGTGTTACTATATGAGTCAGAATCAACTCAACGGCACCTACCAACAACAACAATAACGCCTATGCCTTTAGCGTATCCTATCTTTCCAGTCTAGCCTTACTAAAAGGTTCCATCATGGGCCTGCCCTGCTCAAAAACCTCAGTAAATTCTTCATACCCACAGGGGAAAAAAATGTTCAAATTCCTTAACGATCTGCTCCTTATCTGTGGCCTTATTTCCATGTACCCATCTATATGTTACCTGTATATAATAAAATTCTAACTATACAACTAACTGTCCAATGAATATTTCATTAGAACATTGAGTCAGGACCATAAAGGGAAACCCATCAATAAATGTATGTTGTTGCTGTTAAATGCCGTTTAGTTGGTTCCAACTCATGGCGACCCTGTATAAGATTTCCAGGGAGCAGCTGGTGAGCTTGAATTACAGACCTTGCAGTCAAGCACATTAACCCACAAGGCCACACCAGAACTCCCAGTGAATGTAGACAGACTACAAGGACCACAAAGAAATGTCAACCTTCTGAGATTTACCTTCACCTATAAAACATGGAGTCCTGGTGTGGCGCTGTGGGTTAATGTGCTGGACTGCCAAGTTGGTTTGAACCACAAGGTTGATGGTTCAAGCTCACCAGCCGCTCCTCAAAAACCCTATATTGGTTGCTATGGGGCGGAACCCGACTCAACAGCACTTAACAACAACAACATAAAGCATGGATAATATAATACACCTCATGGAATTGTAGAGATTAAATTGCTGCTGTTGTTGTTATGTGCTGTTGAGTCGATTCTGACTCATAGAGAACCTGTATAGGGTTTCTGAATGGGTTTCAACTGCCAACCTTGCAGTTAGTCCAGTGCAGTATCTAGCATGTAGTATGTATTCATTAAACAATACTTTTACTCAGACCTACCATACAATTGGAAGGAGCTCTGGTAGCGTAGTGGTTACGAATCGGGCTGCGAA
>NW_006408831.1:1138458-1139247 GCF_000296735.1 Chrysochloris asiatica
ATTCAATGGAAGAAGAGTTTCCCTGGAATGTGAGCTTCATCACCTTTTATCTTAAAAGTGATCAGAAGTGAGAGAAGCAGAGAGGAGTGCCCTACCCTATAAAACATGGAGTCCTGGTGTGGCGCTGTTGGTTAATGCGCCAGACTTCAAAGCCATTTGAACTGTAAGGTTGGTGGTTCAAGCTCACCAGCTGCTCCTTGGAAACCTGATACAGGGTCGCTATGGGTCGGAACCAACTCAACAGCACTTCACAACAACAACAACAACATACAACTATTGGACTAGAGATCAAGGGAGCCTGGAAGAAGTCATTTTTAACTGCTAGCAGTGTTTGGAAAGGCTGTCTCCTTGGACTACTACCATGTTCCTTAAAGAGACAGCTGACTTTGGCTGCCCTTCACTTGCCATTGGGCCCTTGTCTCAGACTCTGGAGCATTCTTCTCTTGAATTTTCTTAGCCTTGTCCCTCATTTGTGCTCCTGCTGTCCCTCCATCTAGAATGTTGATCTCCATTCTAAGTCCACCTCTTCTGCAAATCAAAATTCTATCTACTCTTGTGGGGCTGATGCAATGAAATGCAGACGGGTCTCTTGTGATACAATAGTGAATAATTGTTAGCAGGACTGATTGTGAGGGTTGGAAATGTAAAGGTAGACATTTTATAGCAAGGAGGGGAGTGAATAGCTTTTCAGTCTAGGAGGGGAGGTCCCTAGGACCATCAAGGGAGAAGAGCAGAGAGCGGGACCCTATCCAGAGAAGCAGTGATGCCTGAAATGGAGGCAGAGATGAT
>NW_006408831.1:1139426-1146453 GCF_000296735.1 Chrysochloris asiatica
AATGAGACGATATACGATAGAATGAATGTAAAACTAATGTTCTCCCATGTAAACTATCACATAATTCACAATAAAACATTTAAGAAAAAAAAAATTCTATCTAATCTTCAAGAACTACCTTAAAATTCTCTACTGTTACCATTCCTCAGCAATTCAAAAGTCACTTTTGCCATCACTTCATAAATACTAAGTTTAAGATTAAAACTCTGAAGACTAATTCTCTCTACGAATATGATTACAATTTGAGATAAATCCAAATTACTTTGACTGGGTTTATACTTTTTATACAGCAACAAAAGCAAAGCTAAAATCACGGTTATGCTAAACCCACTAAGTATAAGCATTAAACTAAAACATTTTATAAATAGACTTACTAATCGCACTGTATCATCAAACACTGGACACAATTTAGGATTATGGATTAAATTGTGTCCCAAAAATATATGTCAATTTGGCTGGACCATGATTCAGTGGTTTGGCAGTTATGAAATGACATAATCATCCCCAGGAAGTAATCTAATGCAATCAGCCAATCAGTTGTGAGGGGATTTGGGTGAGTTGGAACACTCTTACTCAAACCACAGCCCTGATTCAATGGAAGAAGAGTTTCCCTGGAATGTGAGCTTCATCACCTTTTATCTTAAAAGTGATCAGAAGTGAGAGAAGCAGAGAGGAGTGCCCTACTACCACTGAGAAAGAAGAGCTAGGAGTAGAGCATGGCCTTTGGACCCAGAGTCCCTGCACTGGGAACCTTCTAGACCTAGAAGATTGATATCAAAACCCAAGGAATGTCAAGTGCACAGACACTGAAAAGAGAACTTCCTGATAAACTGTGAGCCAAAAAAGAGAGAAAGCCTTTTCCTGGAGTTAGCACCATGGATTTGGACTTCTTACCTCCTAAACTGTGAGAGAATACATTTCTGTTTGTTGAAACTGTCCACTTCTGGTATTTCTGTTATAACAGCACTAGATAGATAACACAAGTAGGGAGCTTTTAAAAATACCATGTGACACTGTGGATTAATGTGTCAGACTACAAAGCTGTTTGAACTGCATAGTCAGTGGTTCAAGCTCACCAGCTGCTCCTTGGAAACCCTATACAGACAGGGTCGCTAAGGGTCAGAATCAACTCGATGGCACTTAACAACAACAACCCTAGCATCAAAGACCTAAATGTAAGACCTACCTAAAATCATAAAATCAAAAAACATAGGAGCTCTGGTAGTGTGGTCGTTATGAGTTGCACTGCTAACCTCAAGGTCAGCAGTGTGAAACTACAGGAGCAAGATGAGGCTTTCTGCTCCTGTAAAGATTTACAGTCTCAGAAACCCTATATAGGGTCACTGTGAGTCAGAACCAACTCCATGGCACATGATTTTTAACACTGGATTCTTAAATATGACATTAAAAGCACAGACAACAAAAAGCAAAACAAATGAATGAGGTATCAAAATGCAAAACTTCAGTACATCAGCAAAGCGAAGAGACAACCTACAGAGTGAGAGAAAACTTGGGAGAATCATATGTGTGACACTGTAGGATAAGCACAGGACTACAAGTTCAGTTTGAGCCAGAAGAAGGTCAGCAGTTCAAATTCACCAGCTACTCCTTGGAAATCCTATACAGGGCCGCTATGAGTCGGAACCGACGCAATGGCACTTAACAACAACAAATATACAGATAAGGCTTTAAAAGCCAGACTATATAAAGAACTCTTAAAACTTAACAAGAAAAAGACAAAATATCCAACTGAAAAATGGGCAAAGATCAAGATAGACATTTCACCAGAGAAGATAAACAAATCGCCATCAAGCCTATGAAAAGATGCTCAGCATCATTATCCATTTCATTCAAGTTAATTCCAGCTAATGTTGACTCTATGGGACAGAGCAGAAGGGCCCCATAGGGTTTTGAAGAATATAATGTTTACACAGGCAAATTGACACATCTTTCTCCTTTGAAGCAGCTGGCAAGCTTGAACATCCATCTTTTCTTTCAGTGAGCAGCCGAGCACTTAACCATTGCACCAATGGTCCTGATCATTAGCCACTGTTGCTGTTAAGTGCTGTCAAGTTGATTCTGACTCATAATGACCCTGTATAGAGTTTCCCATGGAGCTCTGGTAGCGTAGTAGTTATGAATTGGGCTACTAATCTCATGGTCAGCAGTTAAAAACTACCAGAATTTCTGCAGGAGAAAGATGAGACTTTCTGCTCCTGTAAAGATTTGCAGCCTTGTAAACCCTATGTAGGGTCACTATGAGTCAGAACCAACCCCACAGCACATAACTACCACCACCACTACCATAGGGTTTCTGAGGAGTTGGTGGATTTGAACTGTTGACCCTGTGGTTCAAACCAACCTTGTGGTCTTGTGCTTTATCCCACAGAGCCACACCAGGACTCCCATTCTATTTCTACTGATTCTGCACCAGTGTTGGCAAAACCAGAGAAAGAAGCTGTAGAAACTTCCCTACCAATGACTGCTACTCCTGAACCCAAAGATTTTAATTTTGTTGTTAAGTGCCTTCGAGTCAGTTCTGACTCATAGCAACCCTGTATAGGATTTCCGAGGAGTAGTTGGTGAGCTGGAACTGCTGATCTTGCAGTTCAAACTGACTGCAGTCCAGAGCATTCAAAACCACAGTGAGCTACCACTTCACTCCCACTGGAATAGATAAGATATTGAAAACAAAACAAAACAGAAAATGGCAGGCTAATGGAGAAATCAGAAACTTTATCCACTGTTGGTGAGAATGAAAAATGATATAACCACTCTGGAATATGACATGGTAAGTACCTCAAACATATAAATATAAAACTATCATTGTTGTTGTTGTTACACAGTGCCGTCAAGTTGGTTCCGACTCACAGCAACCTGTGGAGCAGGTGGTGCTCTGGGATACGTGGTGGCGGTGGTGGTTATGTGCCGTGGAGTCGGTTCCGACTCATAGTGACCCTGTACAGGGTTTCCGAGGCTGTAAATCTTTACAGAAGCAGAAAGCCTCATCTTTCTCCCGTGGAACAGCTGGTAGTTTCGAACTGCTGACCTTGAGGTTTGCAGCCCGATTCATAACCACTATGCTACCAGAGCTCTAGTGCTTATCCTAGAGCACCACAGCAATTTCACTCTTAGGTTTACACCCAAGAGACCTGAAAGTAGCAATGCAAACAAAAACTTGTGCATCAGTGTTCACTGTAGCACTTTACACAATATCCAAAAAGTGGAATTCACTAAAATGCTCTCCAACAGATGAATGGATAAACAAAATATGGCACATGCATACCATGGACTATCACTCTGCCATAAAGAGCAATGAAGTCCTGCTGCATGCCATAACATGGATGAACCTTAAAAACATTATGCTGAGTGAAATTAGTCAATCATGAAAGCACAAATATCGTATGATTTCACTCTTACTTTTGAAGTACCTAGAATAAGCAAAAGTAAACAGATTAATTTACTAATGACTACAGGGGTGGGGAAAGGGAAGAAAACATTACTTAAGTAGCATAGATTTTTTTGTTTATTGGGATAAGAACTTTGACAGCAGTAACTGGTAATGGTTGCATAGCATGATTTATGTAATTGCTTTGTTTTGTTTTTAATTATAAACATCAAATATGTTGAGTGGTAAATGTTATGTTCTTTAGATTTTTACAATAAAAATTTTAAGAAATATATCAATGCCACCCCATATTCCTCTCCAGAGAGACTCTGATTTAATTGCACTAGGGTAAGATCAGGCATTCCTATGCTTTTTTATTTTTTATTTTAAAAGCTTCCCAATTATCCCAACATGCATCCAGAGTTGAAAATCACCAGCCTAAAGAATCCTGTCAAGAGTCTTAAATCGTGTATGTCTTTCTTGTTTACTCTGAACACTTCCTGATTTGTTTGTTGTTAGGTGCCGTCGAGTAGGTTACAGCTTATAGAGACTATAGGCATAACAGAAGGCAACACAGCCTGGTCATGTGTCAGCTCACAATTGTTGTTGTGTTTGAGCCCATTATTGCTGGCACTGTATCCATATCCTTGGGGTCTTCTTCTTTTTCGCTAACCTTCCACTTTGCTGAACACAATGTCCTTCTCCAGGAACTTGTCCCTCCTCTCACGGTCCTCACTTCTGAGGAGCATTCTGGCTATACTTCTCCCAAGACAGATTTGTTTTTTCTCTTGGCAGCCCATGGTACCTTCAATATTCTTTACAACACCATAATCCAAATGTGTCGGTTCTTCTATGGTCTTCCTTATTCATAGTCCAACTTTGTTAGGGATGGTTTACCATAGATCCTTGCTGGTAGATTCTACTCTCCCTTGTTAAATTGCAGAGCGTCCCCAGCATCTGCTGCAAAGGGGAGATGGATGTGCTGATACACTGATCCCCTTTGTAACCAGCATAGCCGGGGGCGGGGGGGGGGGGGTGGGGAGCATGTAGCATCTAGAGCCCCTGAACTACTAGCCTACAGCTGGGAGTTGCCTCATCCAGTCATGCCAGTGTGCTATAAAAAATACCATTTTCTACACACACCATGGGAGTAAAGGGCTAAGAAGCAGTGGGAAGAATATATTTTCCTGGCAACTCTGTTCTGACTTATTTGCTTAGGAATTAAACTACTGAACATAATTAGGAGTTAATACCTTATCTTGGTCCTGGACTGAATCTTATTTTAAATGTTTTTCAGACTCTTTTACATGCATAATTAAAGCAATTCTTCTGAATTTTCAATTCCTCTACTCCATCTCATTTCATGTAACTTAACAGAAACAGGATAAAATGAAAACTTAGGGTTATGACATATGTCTGGGAAGTCAGCATTTTGAATGTCCATGGCTGTAATAGCAATGCAAAAGCAATTATAAATTCAATTTAGAACTAATTATTGATTGTAAATTCAATGTGCCCTACCAGAGATGTTTTTATTACTAGCTGGAATGAGTTAATGAGTACTTAGCAGAAATGCTCATAAGAACATTTCTTATGAAATGGTGACCATCAGAAAGGACAGCTGTACTGAGGTGGCTTCACTCAATCATTTACTTATCCATTCACTCATCTCTTTCTTCATCTCATAAATATGTACTGAATTTAAATACTAGGGATGCAAATATAAAGACATAAGACCTTCTCTTTAAAAATTCTAAATCTAAAAGGAAGGCAGAAATACATTTGCCATACAATGTGACAAGTACTATGCACAAGATACGTTGTTGTTGTTAAGTGCTATTGAGTCGGGTTCCGACCCATAGCGACCCTGTATAGGGTCTCCGAGGAGCAACTGGTGAGCTTGAACCACAGGCCTCCCGATTCAAGCAGACTTTGCAGTCCAGTGCGTTAACCAATAGCACCACACCAGGAGTGCACGAACAAGATATAGTGACACTATAAAGAAGGGAAGATGCCACAGAATAAAGATATGTGAGCTGGGATTTTGAAGAAAATGATCAGAGTTTGTTCAATCAATTAGGAGGAGAGGCAGTGTAGGATTGTAGAGTACAAGTGAGGACAAGGAGGTCAGTTCAGGAAAAGGTCACAGGATATGCAAATAAATACACATGCATCACTCTAGCTTATCCATAAAAGACTCAAAACATTGGGAATGTTTGGATTATTGGAAAAGATCCACAAGAAGAGATGAATGACACAGCCAATGAGAATCAGAGAATGGTTATATCCGTGGTACTTACATTCTAGTGAGGGGAAGACAGGAAAAACAATCAATCAAATGTTAGGTGATATCCTAACAAATAAAACAGGGATAGCTAAAAGTCTCAACAACCTCACAGAGATATTTGAGCAAAGACTTGAAGGAGGTGAAGAGTAGGCATACACATATTAGGGGAAAGAGAAAGCAAAGGTGCTGAAAGAAGTTGTTTGACATGTTCAACAACAACAAAACTAAACAGAAAAATGGGAGTATAACAGTAAGGGAGACAGAGGAAAATAGAAACAAAACAGGAGATAAGGTCAGAAAGGTAGCTGGGAGGCAGTAGGCCATCAGAAGAGTTTTCATTTTTCTTTGAATGAGATGGTTAACCAGTTAATATCTTCTAGTACTTAAGCTGGAATCCTGGTGTGGTGCTGTAGGATAAGCACTGGACCACAACATTGGCTTGAACCGCAATGTCAGTGGTTCAAATTCACCAGCCACTTCTTGGAAACCCTATACAGGGTCGCTATGAGTCATAACCACTTGATGGCTCTTAACAACAGTAGTTAAACTGGTTGGGGTCCTTCTACTCTCCCTGTCCTACAAATCAGGACTATGATTCTTAAGTAGAAGATGAGTGGCCTGAAAAAACAAGAAATATAGACTACAGTCTATCTTTCTTGCTCCCTAAAACCAAACTAGAGTAGCCCTGGTGGTTGTAGTGCATCGTTAGTCTGCTAACTGCAAGGTCAGCAGTTCAAACCCACCAGCAGCATATCAAGAGAAAGATGAGGCTGTCTGCTCCTTAAAGACATGCCCTTCAGTCAGTTCTGACTCATAGTGACCTTATGCACAACGGAGTGAAACACTACCCAGTCCTGCACCATCTTCACAATTGTTGTGTTTGAACCCCTTGTTGCTGCCACTGTGTCAATCCGTCTCCTGTGGACGGGAGACAAAATCTCTCCATCCTTGCTTGTAAAGAACATTCTGGCTGTAATTCTTTTAAGACAGATTTTTTTGTTCTTCTGGCAGTCCATGGTACTCTCACTATTTCTTTGCCTTCACCATAATTTAAATGTATTGATTCTTCTATGGTCTTCCTTATTCATTGTCCAATTTCACATGCATTTTGTTGTTGTTAAGTACCATCTAGCCAGTTCTGACTATAGCAACCCTGTATAGGGTTTCCGAGCAGCGGCTGGTGAGTTTAAACAGCCAATCTTGCTGTTAGCTGTGAGCAGTCCAGTGCTTATCCTACAGCATCACATGAGGACTCCACATGCATATTGTTGTTGTTGTTGTTAAGTGACCATGGCTTGGGTCAGGTGCACCTTTATCCTCAAAATGAAGTCTTTGCTCTTAAAAGAGGTCTT
>NW_006408831.1:1146973-1148551 GCF_000296735.1 Chrysochloris asiatica
CCACTCTTTAAGGGTTTGTTTTGTGTTATAAATTTAACAAGTAACATCGCTGGAATCTGCATATCACAGGATGTTAATGAGTCTTCATCCAATCCTGATGCCACGTTCTTCTTCATACAACCAATCTTGTTGGATTATTAGTTCAGCATATAGATTGAATAGGAGTCCTGGTATGGCGCTGTGGGTTAATGCACCAGACTGCAAAGCCATTTGAATCGTAAGGTTGGTGGTTCAAGCTCACCATCTGCTCCTCAGAAACCCTATACAGGTTGCTACAGGTTGGAGCCAACTCGATGACACTTACCAACAACAACATACCTTTCCTGATGTTAAACCATTTAGTATCCCCTAGTTCTATTGTGGTGCTGTGGGTTAATTTGCTGGACTTCAAATTTGCTTTGAACCATAAGGTCAGTGGTTCAAGCTCACCAGCTGCTCCTCAGAAACCCTATACAGGGTCACTATGGGTCAGAATCAACTCAATGGCACTTAACTATAATAACAACAACAGTCTGTTCTAATGACTGCCTCTTGGTCTATGTACGGGTTCCTTATTAGCAAAATTAAGTTCTGAAATACCCATTCCTTTCATAGTTTGTTATGATCCACACCACAGCTGAATGTCTTTGCATAGTCAATAAAGCACAAGTAAACATGTTTCTAGTATTCTCTACTTTCAGCTAAGATTCATCTCATGTTCTCTGGTGAATCTTGTTTGAATTTCTGGTAACTCCCTATCAATATACTGCTACAACCAATTTTTGAGTTATCCTCAGCCAAGTTTACTTGCATGTGATATTAATGATATTGTCTAATGATTTCTGCACTCCATTGGGTCACCTTTTGGGGGGATAGACACAAATATAGATATCTCCCAATCCACTGCTGAGTGAGCACCTCCAGAGCTGCATCACTTTGTTGAAACATTTCAGTTTGTATTCCATCAACTCCTGGAACATATGGAAGGAATACATCGTGTGAGTCACTGAATCAAAAAGAATTGGTCAATGTCCAACCATTTCAGGAGGTAGCATACGATCATTGGTACTGAAACAAGCCCATACTGTACTAAAGGCTTCAGGGAAAAAAAAAAAGTTTCCCGGAATTGGCAGAATACCAATTGAGATGTTTTAGCAAACAGATGCAATACTAGAAGCATGCACCTATCTATGCCAAGAAATTTGGAAGACAGCTACTTGACCAACTTACTGGAAGACATATATATATGTGCCTGTTCCAATGAGAGGAGATTCAAAGGAATGCAGAAATTGTTTAAAAATAAGTAAAAAATAATTTGACTCCAATCTTTTTTTTCCTTTTTTTAAAAGTTATTATGAATTGAGTGATAATTTACATGGGAGAACATTGGTTTTACATGATCATTTCATAGCAATGATTACAATTTCCTCCATGCATCATCATTCAACAGTATTTGCTTCCATTCCATCTGTTTCTTTTTGGGGGAGAATGGAGGTTGGATATATACACAAAAAAATCAGGAATGTATAATTATTTAAAACACCAAAGGGCACATTCTGCAAGCCTGCTTCCTGGCCACCAGCACTCAGTCTTTCTCTT
>NW_006408831.1:1161488-1173325 GCF_000296735.1 Chrysochloris asiatica
TTCATGAAGTATCTTCTATTCTCCTAGCCACTCCAGGCTGGTCTACTCATCCTATCAAGTGGAAATTTCCCACCTCAGAAGATTCTGGATGGGGTTCAGGATTCCAACTATGGTCTTATGCAATGCAAGGGCTCTGCAGGAAGCATCTTTCACTGGGCAAGTTCTAGCCCCCTTAAGGTATTCTAATCAATTATAGGCTGAAGATGGACTTACAAGCTTTCTATTGTGATGGTTCTGGCTATTCCTGTCTCTCCCCCTCAATTGTCTATTTTACAATGGTACGCAAGGGAAAGCAAGGGTCACTTTTCTTTGGAATGGGCACAAATATGGATCTCTCCAATCAGTTGGCCAGGTAGCTGTCTTCCAAATTTCAGGGCATAGATGAGTGAGTGCCTCCAGTGCTGAATCAGTTTGTTGAAAGATTTCAATTTGTATCCCATCAATTCCCAGAACCTTGTTCTTTGCCAATGTCTTCAGTGTACCTTGGACTTCTTCCTTTGTTCCATTCATTGGCTTTTGATCATATGCTAGCTCTTGAAATCTGAACATCAACCATTTTGGGGGGTGGACAATGACTCTGTGTATTCTTTTCATCTTCTTATGATGCTTCCTGCATCATTCAATGTTTTGTCCATAGAATTCTTCAATATTGCAACTCAAGGCTTGAAATTTTTTCTGCCATTCTTTCAGCTTGAGAAATGCTAAGCATATTCTTTCCTTTTGGTTTCCTAACTCCAGGTCTTTGTACATTTCATTATAATACTTGACTTTGTCTTTTTAAGCTGCCTTTTGAATTTTCCCATGCAGCTCTTCTATTTCTTCATTTCTTTGTTTCTTTAGCTCCTCTACATTCAAGATCAAATTTCACAGTCTCTTCTGACATCCATTTTGGTCTTTTGTTTCTTTCGTGTCTTTTCAATGACCTTTTGCTTTCTTCCTGTATGATATTTTTGATGTCATCCCATAACTCCTCTGGTCTTGATCATTAATGTCTAATGTATCAAATCTGTTCTTGAGATGGTCTCTTAAATTCAGCCACATCATTATGGTCAACTCTACTTTGAGGAGGCAGCTCTGCACTCATCATATTTTGAGTTCCTTCCAACCTGAAGAACTCATCTTTTTGCACTATATCAGATAACATTTCACTGCTATTCATCTGGTTTTCAGGGGCTAGTCCTTCAGAAGTAGTCTGCTTCTCCTTCTTCCTGGTCTGTCTTAATCAGGAAGCTCCCCTGAAATCTGTCCACCAGCGGTGACCCTGCTGGTATTTAAAATACTGGTGGCATAGCTTCCAGCATCACAGCAACACATAAGCCTCCACAGTACGACAAACTGACAGACAAACGGTGTCTAGAAAACCAAAATAAATGAATCCTGGTGTGATAGATCTGGTCCATCACTTTGCCTTAGGTCAAAATGTTGGTAAATCAATTATTTTTATTTGTGGTCTTGAGCAGGGAAAGAGTTGCTTCAACACTGGCACCATTCCTATTTTAGAGTAGACAATTCTTTGTTGGTGGGGGATACCTTGTGTATTGAGAATTTTTAGCAGTGTCTCTGGTCTCTATCCACTAGATGACAATAGCAACCCCTCCCAATCATGACAACCAAAATGTCTTTAGACACATACCAGCTAAGAACCACTAGTATAGGTAGACTCAAGAGTAAGAGAGACTTGACCTACACTTATAGATACAGTAGCTCAAAAGAGGGAACAAATCTTTACAGCGAGGATCATTCCCTCCCCCTCCATACATAGAGTAGACAGGATGGGCAACTTGGATACTGGCTACCCAAAGTGGGGTGGGGGAAAAGGGGCTACAAAGGCAAGAAGTGACTGGCTTACAAGTTTTCAAGAAGGAACCTAGATCCAGAAAGCATGGAGGAAGGAAGAATCTCAAGTGAATGGTATCCAATCTACTCTTGTGGGGCTGATGCAATGAAATGCAGACGGGTCTCTTGTGATACAATAGTGAATAATTGTTAGCAGGACTGATTGTGAGGGTTGGAAATGTAAAGGTAGACATTTTATAGCAAGGAGGGGAGTGAATAGCTTTTCAGTCTAGGAGGGGAGGTCCCTAGGACCATCAAGGGAGAAGAGCAGAGAGCGGGACCCTATCCAGAGAAGCAGTGATGCCTGAAATGGAGGCAGAGATGATGACGTGGAGCGATGGAGCAGCTGGAGACTTTAGATCCAGAGAGGGAGAGAGACGTGTGCTGAAGACCTGGGGGGTACGCGGAAGGATTGCAGGGTATACCCTTTGGTTGGTTGATGATGCATGGATGGGATTGTAACCATGGCAATGAGACGATATACGATAGAATGAATGTAAAACTAATGTTCTCCCATACAAACTATCACATAATTCACAATAAAACATTAAAAAAAAAAAAGAGTAAGAGAGAGAGGGGGAAAAAAATCAGCATGGGCAACATTAACCTTGGCTGAGTATGCAAGTAAAAAACCATTGAAGATAAGATTATTCATCTCTGGTATTCCCAGCTGAGGGGTTCAACAACAGGCTTAACTGTGTAACCGTGGAATTCTTCAACAGCTACTGAGGATTAGTGCAGAGCAGAAACTATACCCCACCAGCCACTGCTGTCAAATTCCTGTGACTATTGCGTGGTGGTTACTAAGAGACAGAGCACTTCAGCTGAATAAAATGGATCAAGTTGAGATCTTTTTAAAAAATATATAAATCAGTGATTCAAGATAGACATCTTCCTACCATTTCACTGACTTTTTTTTTGTTTTTGTTTTTTTACTACAATCATAACTCAAATGCATTTGAGTTAAGGTGTTGGAGGAGAATATTAAAAGTACCATCGACTACCTAAAGAACAAACCAATCTGTGTTGGAAGAAGTGCAGCCAGAATGCTCCTTGGAAGACAGGATGGCCAGACTTTGCCTCTCATATTATCAAAAAGGACCAATCCCTGGAGAAGAACATCATGTCTGGTAAAATGAAGGGTCAGATAAAAAGAGGAAGACCCCAGAGAGATGGACTGGCACAGCAGCGGCAGTGATGGCCTCAAGCATAGCAACAATTGTGAGGTTGGCCCGGACTGGACAGTGTTTAATTCTGTTGTGCCTAGGGTCTCTATAAGTTGATGCTGACTCGGTGGCACCTAACAACAACAACCATAACTTTGAGAATTAAGGATGAAGGCTAATTGGTCCCAAAGTAGGAAAATTCTTATGGGATAGCCTTATTTCCTTGGTGAACCTTCCAACAATGCTTCTTGTTAAATTTACAACAGAAAATGAACCCTTAAAGAGTGGCCTTGAAAATAATAGTCAATTTTAAAATGAACCCCAACTTTTCTGTGAGATGAAATTGGGGTTTCTCCATATGTCTAGTATAGTATCATGGTGGTGGTGGAAGTTACATGCCACCAAGTCGGTTCCAATTCATAGTGACTCGGTCTAGGGTTTCTGAGGTTGTACATCTTTACAGGAGCTAAAAAGCTTTATGTTTCTCCATGGAGCAGCTGGTAAATTTGAACTATTGACCTTGTAGTTAGCAGACCATGTCATAATCCACTATGCTACCAGGACTCCTTTCGTACAGTATGTGGGTTTGAACTGCTGATGGGTTTGAACTGCCTACCTTGTGGTTCTCAGTCCACTGTTTATCCTATAGCACCACAGCAGAAACATTTTTCTTTTCCCTGTCATTTTTTAAGGAAAAATAATAATCAAACAGTACAGGGAAAGGCCTCCCTCCAGCAGATGCTGCTGGGGTGAATAAGAATGGGGGACAGACTTCTTAACCCTAGAGTTTCAGGAAAGAGGGCCCTCCTGTTTATGCCAGCAGAGAGGAGTAGGTAGAGATGGCTTGGCTGGCCTGTTTGGATAAACCTCAGGAAGATCTCCTAGGGGCCCGGTCATGCAGAGAAGCATCTTAGTGTGTGCTGTACGTAAAGGAGTACAAAATTAGGCCAAAACATTTTGTTTGATCAATAACCACACAACTTTTCTTCATTTCCCTCGTCTTCACTGAGTTGCGATCATCAAGAACCATTCATTACCAACAAAATTCTCAGGTAGTCTCTGTAAAATCAACTCTCAGATACCTCATGAACACCATTAACCTTGTGGTTTCTATAAGTGTAATGTTAGCAAGCATGTTCTTTTGTGCATATGTTGTTGTGTGCTGTCGAGTCAATTCTAACTCATAGCAACACTGTATAGGGTTTCCAAGGCTGCACATTTCTTCAGGAACAGAAAGCTTCATCTTTCTCCTACAGAGCAACTAGTAGATTTGAAGTACAGACCTTAAGGTTAGCAGTCCTGTGCTTAGCCTATAATGCCTCCATGATGCCTTTGTGCATATTTGTTGTTGTTAAGTGCCATTGAGTCGGTTCCGACCCATAGCGACCCTGTACAGGGTTTCCAAGGCTGTAAATCTTTATGGGAGCAGAAAGCCTCATCTTTCTCCCGTGGAGCAGCTGGTAGTTTCGAACTGCTGACCTTGTGGTTCATAGCCTGATTCGTAACCACTATGCTACCAGAGCTCCTTAGCATATAGAAATGTTTAAAAATTTTCAAGTCCTCTATGTATCCTCACATTAATGATTTATGAAGGCTGTGTAGAGAAACTTGACCTCTTTTTTAAAAAAAAAACAGTTCATTTTCTCTCCAATGTGCCCTAAAATTTGAGTACAACCTAAAAAAAATTCATCTCTTAAGAACACAATTTACATACTCAGGTAATAAAATCTAAATTGACAATGAAACTTCACATCTCTCTTCTTCATCTTCTCAAGCCATGATCCAACTTTTTCACATTCTTACCTGCTTCCTACTACTTGAGGGCACACAA
The DNA here is from genome assembly GCF_000296735.1 of Chrysochloris asiatica. Classification (NCBI taxonomy): domain Eukaryota; kingdom Metazoa; phylum Chordata; class Mammalia; order Afrosoricida; family Chrysochloridae; genus Chrysochloris; species Chrysochloris asiatica. The sequence goes on from NW_006408831.1 coordinate 1,166,322, forward strand.
CAACAACAATCATTCATGGTTAATACACTTTAATCAAACTCTATCATATTAGGCTGGTGGCAGGGAGGGGAACCTGGTCCCCATGAAGTTGAAAGCAAATTAGTAGTAACCTGGCTACAGCCAGAACTGACAAGTAAGAAGTATCCAGAAGAAGACCTAACTGATGGTGCCATCATTGGGCTTAAGTACCACTGCTAACAAACAAACAAAAAAGAACCAAAGAGATGAAACAAAATTCCTGCCATTACACTTGGCATATGACTTGTTAGTAGACCTTGGGTATTGCAAACTGTTAAGCAAAGGTTGGTAGTTTGAATCCACCCAAAGGCACCTTGGAAGAAAGGCCTGGTGATGGGTGTCCACAAGGACACAGCCTTGAAAACCCTAAGCACAGGTCTACAGAGTCACCACAAATCAGAATCGATTCTACGACAACTGGTCGTCTTGCTCTAGTCTCGTTGTTTCTAACCACAAAACCTCAAAACTGAAAGTCTGCAAAATAAATACAAGGGTTTAATTTTTTTTTTTTTTTTTTATGGGGGATTGTGTTGGGATAAATGAGATCAACATAAAATTCTTTATCCCAAAATAATTTTCACAAGCCTATAAAGCATTTGGATCGCTTTAGCAGTTCTAAAGATTAAAATGAATTTCCCACAATATCTTCTTATTCCTTATCAACTAAAAGAGAAAAGACAGAAAAATCTAGTAAGACAAAAATCTGCATATTATCTAGCAAAATGTTTTTAAAAGCATAATACAGGCAAACCTTCCTAAAAGTTTTCTCCCTATTCCTCAATTGCACTCTGGTCAAAGTTCAAGATTTTTAGGTCCTGTCTTTAAAAATAAAAGTTTTTTTTGTGAGGTTTGTTTGTTTGTTTTCTAGCTACCAAACACAAATGTCACTGAGGAATATGTAGAAAGACAGAAAAGCATAAATAAGAAAATCAAAATAATCTATAATCCCAATATTCAAAGATGGCCACTTGGAACATACTGGTGTTTTCCCTTCATTCTTCTTCTCTGATTGATGCAGGACTCAAGGCAGCACCCTGAGCTAGAGAGACTCATTTACATAAGCTTTGTTGGCACATTGAAACCTATTCGGTGACAGTGTTATTGCTGAAGTCTGAGTTTCTGAACTCATGGTTCTGAGCTGATAAACTATGCAAACTCAGTCCAAGAGAATTTATGGAATTGACAAGTGGAAATTGGCAGATTGAGTAGCAAATGTGAACTGAAACAGAGTAAAACAGAAAGAAAAAAAATCTAAGAACGTGTTGCCATTTCTCATTTTTCTCTGAAATAAAATAGGCCGCTGACTCTTGCAAGTTATTCCAAACAACACACACAAAAAAATTATTTTTAAACCCAAACCAGTTACCAATGGGTCAATTCCGACATACAATCCCCCGTCAAGACTGCAACTTTTCAGAAGCAGATCACCAGCCCTTTCTTTCAAGGGGCCTCTGGGTAGGTTCAAATGTCCAACTTGCAGGTTAGTAGCCAAGGGCTGTTTGCACCACACAGGGACCAAGGCTCTGATTTTCTGATGCAATTGATCCTTTCTCTCTGCCTTGGTCCTACAGCCACTGAGACTACATTACTTTGCATCTCTCTGACAACCTAGGTTGATGTCCAGGAACTCTACTAGAATTTGAAGTAGGGGTCCTAATGCCATCACCAAATTTAATTAAATATTTGGTATCAAGCAATTTTGCCTCATACGTCAACATTATTAACTTTGTATATATTTTCTCCCTCCCTCCCAACCTCACATCCCACCTCTCCCTGTATCTCTAAAAGGTCATCTGCCCTTTTAAGAAATCCACCTAGGGTTTGGAGAGTGTTGTTTTCTGCAGTTTCCTGAGAGACATAGATGGAGGTATAGGCAATATCCCTAACTCACTCCTGTGGGCAGCTTCTAAGGCACCTTCTTATTCTTCTTCTAAGTACCCACTTTCCTCTTCCTTGTGTCCTCTTCTGCAGGAGGCTAATCTAGATCCTGTATTTGAAGAGATATATACAAAAGTAAATCCAATCTAAAACAAATATGTACGTGGTTGTTGTTAAGTGCAATCGCATCAGTACCGACTCATAGCGACTTTATGCACAGCAGAACAAAACACTGCCGGATCCTGGGCCAAGCTCACTACCATTGCCACGCTGGAGCCCATTGATGCTGTCACTTGGCCAATCCATCTCGTTGGGGGTCTTCTTCTTTTTCCCTGACCCTCCACCTTACCAAACATGATATCCTTCTCCAGCGACTTGTTCCTCCTGACAATATGTCCGAAGGATGAAAGGCGAAGTTGGTGTATGCTATTAACTCTCTCAAGGGCGTCTGCAGTTCTACAAATCACTAATCTCTCTCCACTGATTTGCATTTTTCCAAATGCAATCACTTCTCATAGGCCACGCCTTTGTTTTGGCATCTAAGAACAATGTTCTCTGATAGGAGGGTGGTGTTGCTGCTGCTGCATGCCATGGAGTCGGTTCTGACTCATAGCGACCCTGTACAGGGTTTCCGAGGCTGTAAATCTTCATGGGAGCAGAAAGCCTCATCTTTCTCCTGCGGAACAGCAGGTAGTTTCGAACTTCTGACCTTGCAGTTCGCAGCCTGATTTGTAACCACTCCTCTACCAGAGATCCCATCAGTGACATTGATCAGAGAGAAGGAAGCCTGAGTTCTAGAGGATGAAGTTTTGTTTTCTGGTGAAATCCAAACATTCATTTAGGCAACAACCATTGCTTAAACACCTACTGTGTGCCAGACACTGTGTTTTAGGTGTTGCGGATGCAGCAGAGAATAGGAGTAATGTCACTGTCCTCGTGGAGGTGAGAAACAAAATGTAAACTTTCAGATAGTGATAGGGATCATGAAGACATTTCAGATAGTGAGTAATAAGTGCTATGAAGACAGTGAAAGGCACGAAGGGAAAGAACTAAGCCCATTCAGCAGGGTGGTGGACTCCAAGAAAGTGACATTTGTACTGAAACATAAAAAAATGGATTCGAGAAAGAAGCATCCCTGACAACCCAGCAAGTGTAAAGACCTGGATGCAGGAGCAGGTTTCATCTGTTGGAGGTTCAGAAAGAAGCAGTGTGTCTTTAAGGTAGGGAGCATGCAGACAGCGGTATTAGAGGAGCTGAGAGCTAGGTAGGGACTAGATCAAACAGGGCCTTGAAAGTCAAGGTAGAGAGGCAGAGGTGAAGTGTCTTGCTCCAGACACACAGCTATTAAGTGGCAGAATCAGATCTTTTCAGTTTACTGGATGTTTTTAATGTACTATAACTCAATTTAATGGCCTAAGTGGTATAGTATGCAGAGGGGATTTATTGAAGCCCTTCTGAAAGATCACAAAATCTAAGCAAAACCAAAGACCACATCTCACACTCGTAAAAACAAACAACCTACTAAACTCTGCCTTTTAGATGAAGGGTCTGAATTTTTACAGATCGCATACCAAATGCCTGTTGAAAGTTTAGCCCATGAGCCCATGGAGCATGTTGGGAAGTTATTTTGGTGTCGCTATCTTTGACCTTATGAAAATTCAATCACACTGGATTGCCTAATGTCTATTTTTAAAAACAAGATGTACTCTCTCTGTCTATTACACATTAGGAAATTCAATACAGCTAAAGTACTCATCAGAATTAGCAACTATGTAGTTTTTCTGGATCTTTTCTGTTTTTCCTTTTAAAGTTTGAAGTAAATCCAAAGAATTATTTTTAAATCATGAATTTATGCTTAAATCTAATAAAAACAAACTGGCTAATAATGAGCAAATGTGTGTGTGTGTATAAAATCATGAGATGAGTACTAAATTAAGAGTTGTAGCCTCGGCTCTGCCATTAAATTAGGCATCAGAGTGCCCATACTTTCTATAGCCATCTGAAGGTAAGTGACTGAATATTGTTAAGCCTCAATATTCTCTTCTGTAGGGATGAAAACAATATCTGTATCATAGAGGTATTGAATAAATCACTCAAAATAACAAGACTCAGTGCTTGGCTGTTCTTTGACTCAATGTTGGATCTCCTTCCCTTCTCTGAGCAGGGTAGGGACCAGATCAGACAGGCCCAGGTAAAGATGTATAGGTTGAGTGGCTTGCCCCAGGCACACAGCTATTAAGTGGCAGAGTCAGATCTGCCACACACACAGCTAGTAGGAGAATCATAAGGTCATGCTAGATGATGTTTAAGGTCCCTTCTAGGACAAATGTCTCCAGCCATACTTAGACCACAGGGCCACGGAACCTTACACTGTAGGCAAAAGAGGAAGCACTAGAAAGAAGGGAACACAAACAGAAAACTCCCAAGGGTAAGCAAGGAAGATTCAGGTACTGGGATTAGAGGGATGCGGTCCGAGTGGACTCCTGCCTCAGCTCCCCAGGACCAACTGACTTTACCAATGCGTTTGCCTCAACTAATTAATTATGTGTAAGATTATTAGTTCAATGTCTTCTCTCCGTAGAGGCTAAACTCTCAAAATTAGGAACTCTATTTTCTTCACTCTGTGTTTACATTTCCTGGCACACAGTTGTTGTTGTTGTTGTTATGTGCCATCGAGTCGGTTCCGACCCATAGCGACCCTGTATAGGGTTTCCGAGGGTGTAAATCTTTACGGGAGTAGAAAGCCTCATCTTTCTCCCACGGAGCAGCTGGTAGTTTCGAACCGCTGACCTTAAGGTTCGCAGCCCGATTCGTAGCCACTACGCTACCAGAGCTCCTTCAATAAATATCTGTTGGATGAATGAGCCTCTTTTCTTACAATAGACACATTTTTTTAGAACAAAAGAAATACATTTCATTATAATCAATAATTTTAAATGTGACATTAGCCATTAAGAGGAAATCTGTAGTGAGTGTAAATTTCCAATTTAGCATGTGGATTTTTCTTAGCGGTACATCCAAACCAAGAAAACATAGTAACAGCTTGAAGAAAAGGCTTTCAGTACTTAACATTTGGGTAGACTAAGAATGGAACCAATTCATCTTCTCATACATCTTGGACTTTAGCAAATTTGGATGTGGCATTTTGGAACTGAATCCACGTCCGCTGCCTTAATAGAGAGTTTTTCAAGCTGGGGAGCAAGCAAAGCTTATTCTTATTCGTATAATAGGAGGAAACCTATGAGCTGGCTCAAGGTCAGTCTGAGGAAGATTTCCTGACAAGTCACAGGAGGTGGGAATGATGACCCCAGGCATCTTAACTGAGCAATCCCTCAGGACGTATCACTGTCCCCTCCAAGGTACTGTGTTTTCAAATCACTCTGGGCATTGTCCATCCCAGGCCCTAGAGAAGGACATCATGTTTGGTAAGAGGGTCAACAAAAAAGAGGAAAACCCTCAACGAGATGGATTGGCACAGTGGCAGCAGCAATGGGCTCAAGTGTAAAAACAATTGTGAGATTGGTACATTACAGCACAGTTGTGTATAAGGTCCCTGTGAGTCAGAACTGACTTGATGGCATCTAATAACAGCAGAGTAAATGAATGGTAAACAAGCAACAAAATCCTACCTCATTTAACAGTTTCAACGTCCCAACTACATTCACTTTTTGAAGAAGTCTAGATAACTCGAAAATCACTCATTTCTTTACTGCATCCTTTTATTTATTCAACAAATACTCTCAACCCTGGAAACTCCTGAGTGACTCTGGATTGTAAGAAGAAAGCTCAAAGTAGTAATTAGCAATGCAAGGGCTGGAACCAGGAACTAGAGAAATATTTAACTATTTCCTATACTTGAAATAGTATTGCAGCACTTATGACATCATGCTAGCACTAACTGCTTCCTCTTATAAGACTAGAAATGCTGGTGTGGCGCTGTTGGATAAGCATCGGAGTGTGAACTACAGCATCAGCAGTTCAAATCCACCATCAGCTCTATAGGAGAAAGATGATGCTTTCTGCTCCTGCAAAGATTTACAAACTTGGAAACCCTATACAGCATCCCTATGAGTTGGAACTGATCCAACAGCACTTAACAACAACAACATCATACTTTAAGCTCCTTGAGATAAGCAATTGAGTCACCCATTGTATTTATGTCCCTGGCATCGAGAACTCATTACCATTGGGTTTGTATGGATTCCAATGAAGCTAACAGATTTCAAGGTATTGAGCAGAGAACCATTATGAGAACCATTACCAAGGGCATGTAATACCCATGCAGTCAATATTTCTGGTATGAAGGATCAGCACTGGACTGCGAACCACAAGGTCAGGGGTTCAAACCCACCATCTGTACCTTGGAAACCCTGTTATACACGGTTGGTATGAGTCCGCAACGACTCGACAGCACTTAACCACAACAACCACATGTAGGTGAGACATTGGTGGTTCCATGGGAGAATTCTTCCCTTTCGCACACGAGACCCAGATGCCTATCAATGCAACTCAAAGGCAGACACCACGCTCTGTCAGTGAAGGCTTGACTGTTGCTAATGATGTTGAATCAGTTTCCAGACTATAACAAACTAGTGTCCAACTAGAAGGAAATTAGTGACAACAACAACCACATATGGCTACTAATGTGCTCAATACAAGTGTAAAATGCATGGCAAATTTCAAAGATTTAATAAAAAAAAGTGAAATGTCCAGTTAATAATTTTATCTTGATTATATGGCAACATGACAGTGCTTTGAATAATTGAAAAAATAAATATATTATTACATTATTAAAATAAATTATATTCATCTCATTTAACTTACTTAATGTGCTATAAAAGTTTAGAGTTCTGATATGGTGCTATATGATAAACACTGGACTGCTAACCTCCAGGTCAGCGGTTCAAACCCACCAGATACTCCTTGGAAACCCTATACAGCTGACCATGAGTCGGAATGGACTCAATGGCACTTGACAACAACAACAACATAAATAAAGCATATATGGGGCTAAGTGAGACAGAGGTAAATAATGATATATGCACAACTTGAAAACAACAGAGTTCTGGGATACAGAGATCGAGCCATGGTTGGAATGTGGAAAAGGG
>NW_006408831.1:1174810-1190287 GCF_000296735.1 Chrysochloris asiatica
AATAATAAAGCATATATGTGGTTCACATTGTATTTCTATCGTAGAGTGCTGAACTAGATCAAATGCTACTATTTTCATTTATACCTAATTCTCTAAGTTGTCCTGGTAGGAAGGGGAAATGATTATATTCTCTGGAGTCAAGGCTCTTGTTGAGATTAGTTTCAGAAAACCCTGGAAACACAGCACATTTTTCTTTGAATATTCTATTAGGCAATATGCCCTATTCTTTAGTAGGCATGTTGTTCTACAGAAAAAAATAATTAATTCTAATTCCTACTGTTGAGTCAACGTCTTGTTGAGTCAAAGTCTTATTAAGGACATGTAAGTAATACTCATGCAGAGCCGATACTTAAATAGCACTTCAGCTTCTGGCTCCAAACACCTCTGCTTTATCTTTCTCGCCTCCCTTCAATCTCTGGCATCCTGAGCAATCACCCCTCCATCCCAAACTCTTTCCACTGACCTCAGAAGAGGGATGGCTCAAATAACACTCTTGTCAAAACACTTAGGTAAATACAGCAGTGGGAGACACTATATAAAGAGATAGATGGAAACAGAGTGCTCCACACTGATAACATAGACCATTTATAAATTCCCTTCACCTTTCAAAAGGTTTGCTTCCTACCGAGATTAGTTAAAAGTGAATGTGACTTATCATTTTCATTCTATCAGCTTAGACAGATCTATTTTATATAAGCACTGGCCAAGCTGCAACTGAAGGTGACTTAAAGTTTGGGCACTGCTGTAGCAAAAGTTCTTTGTGCTTACATAGAGAAATTAAAATTGACCAATAGAGAATGATCCAAAACAAAACTATCAAAAGTTTTCAAAGTGATCTGTGAGAGAGGCAAAATGACTTGGGCTTCTTGTTCTACAGTCAGAAAACTACAAAAATAATACATATCTGTTTCAGTACCTCTCTCCATACAAAAGACCATGAGATTGAAACGTATGACAACAGTGTTTTACCATGGTAGGTATTCAATAAATATTTGTTGAATGAAAACATATATGTATGTTGCATATACATAAGAACATAAGACTGACACATTTAACAACAGTGTTTTACACATGGGAGGTATCCAATAAATATTTGTTGAATGAAAATATGTTATGTTCTGACTCACAGTGACCCTATATAGGGTTTCCGAGACTTTAAATCTTCTCCTGAGCAGAAAGCCTCATCTTTCTCCTGTGTGTATATGTATGTTGTTTTTGTTAAGTACCATCAAGTCAGTTCTGACCCATAGTGACCCTGTATAGGGCTTTCAAAGAGCAGCTGGTGGGTTTGAACTGCCAACCTGTGGTTCAAACCGACCTTGCAGTTGAGGGCTTATCCTACAGTGCCACACTACTATTTAAAGGAGTGGACTCTTGGTATGGCGCTGCAGGATAATGCACTGGACCACAGGTCGGTTTGAATTGCTAAGTCAGCAATTCAAACGCACCACTCACTGCCGGGAAACCCTATACAGCGTCACTATGAGTCAGAAATGGCTCAATGGCACTTAACAACAACAACATTTAAAGGAATACCGTAATCATCACATTGTTTTTCCTTTAAATAAAAAAAAGTTCTGAGTAGACTTCCTGTTTCATTCATAATAAACTTCACAGTCTTTATCTTGGCTAAAAGAGCATTGGTGGCACTGCAGGATAAGTATTGGACTGCTAACTGCAAGGTCAGCAGTTCAAACCCACCTGTCACTCCATGGGGAAAAAGATGGACCTTTCTGCTGCCATAAAGACTTACAGGCTTGGAAACCCTACACAAAATCCCTGGGAGTTAGAACTGACTCAATGGCAGTGGATTATCATGGCCTACAAAGCCCTATATGATCTGCAACACTGCTACCCCTGAAACTCACCTCTCACCACTCTCCTCCGCTCACTCTGCTCCAGCAACCTGCCACATACAGGTCTGCCTCAAGGCCCTTGTAACTGCTCTTCCCTTTGCCTAGAGAACACTCTTCCACCTTCATTTCTTGTAGTCTCTGCTCAAATGTCATCTGGGGACTGGCTTTACCACCCTATCCAAAAAAGCATACCTCTTATCCTACTATTTTGACTTCGTATCACTTATTGCTAACTGAAATATATTTGTTTTATTTATTTCTCTTTTCACACTAGAAAGTCAGTTCTAGAAGGGCAGGAACTTTGTTTTGTTCAGTGCTGTATCCCTGGGTTACAATAGTGCCTAGCCCCTAGTAAGAATTTAATAAATAAATATTTGTTGAGTGAATAAAATAATTAACAACAGATTGGAGTCCAGATACCTGTGGTCCTACTCCAACTGTATCACTAAATAGCTGTGTGACTTTGAACAAATGTCCCCTCTCAGTTTCTGAATCTGTAAAACGATTGGTTGGGAATAGATGTTTCTAAAGCTGCTGCCAGATCTAAAATTCTGTTATAAACATTCCATTTATAAATAACCTTAGGTTAATGTTTAGAAACACAAAAACTTTTTTTATTTTATATCTACACAAACTGCATGCATTCTGGGCCTCTTTATTATGATTCAAGACCCTGCACCAATGGCCCCTGATGACGCGTTTTCCAATCCTTCCGTGCTTCATACAGACCTTTTCTTCCTGAAATCTCTTGTAGCAGCTAATGAAGTAATTATGGTTTTCTGTTTCTCCACAAAGAATGTGAATATTGTGAGGGTAATAATGAATTCCTAGTAATTTTGTATTCCCAGCATCTTGCAGGGTCCAGTTAGGAGACACTCCATGAATGTTTAGTGGATGAAGGAATACAGGTAAGCCAAACTGCAATAGCATCATTACTCATATTGAAAACTGGGAGCATCCTCTTCCTTCGTTGATGAATGGGGACAGAATGTAGACCTTTACTGCCATTAATGATTCATCTGAAAGGATGAGTTGGAAATCTGCTAAGGGCTAACTAAGTACTTGATCCTCTGACAATTTTATAATTAGGAATTATTGTCACCATTTTACAGGTGAGAAAGTTGGGGCTCAAAGAGGATAGGGAATTTACCTATGCTAAAACAGCTAATAGGATTCACATGCAGCCTGCTTGATGCCCTATATCATTTTCACATCACTGAATAACAGCAGGACAGGACTTCCCCACTCCAGGGTAAGCAGTGGTATGTGTACACTGGAGTTTTCCTGCACTAGGAAGGCATTTTTACAGTAAAAGAGGATTTTTTTCCCCAAGATCCAGAAAAGTAGCTATAGATAATTTTACATATCACATCTGAAAAGGTAAGTAAAGGATTTACAAAAACACTATACCGTGTGGCCTCCAAATTTTAAAGAGAGTTTATTTTTCTATTATGCAGAAAAGCACGGCATGTTCATTATAGAAATACTGAAAAACATCAATAAATAAAAAGAAAAAAATTAATCAACCATTATTTCATTTAGTGAGAACCATCATTAGCACGTTTCTTGTGGCCTTTTTCAAAAATATTTTTTATTTTATGATTGTTGTTGTTGTTAAATGTTGTCGAGTCGATTCTGATGCATAGCGACCCTGTATAGGGTTTCCGAGGAGCAGCTAGCTGGTGAGCTTGATCCACCGACCTTGCAATTGAAATGGCTTTGCAGTCTGACGCATTAACCCACAGTGCCACACCAGGCCTCCTCCCATATACATAGCCATAATTAAGATTATTCTAAATTATAAAATTATTTTTCCCAAATCTAATAATAAGCAATATTCCTATATTAGAAATTTAAATAAATAACACTTTAATAATGACTCATCAAATAAAATATCGTCAGCCTTTCACGTCTTAGTTTAAATGAGTTTCAGATTCTTTAGGGGGTAAATTTTAGTTGGGCAAGGATATGAGGATCCCGGACTTCACTAAGAGGAAAAAGTTAGAAAGACTGGGGTTGGCAGACTTATGCTTCTCAATACCATTCAAACACCGGAGGTCCCAAACTCTGGGTTCCATTTCCCACAAGTATCTTCTCCTGCCTTTCTTTGATGCATCCTCTAAGGCCCAGCTTGGGATCCTGACACTGCTCTGTCAGATAAGCAGTAAAGTCAGCGGTTCAAACCCACCAGCCTCTCCTTGAAAACTCTATATGAGTCAGAACCGACTCGATAGCACTTAACAACAACTACAACTTTCAAGGAGTCCTGGTGTGGCACTATAGAATAAGCACTGGTCCACCTATACAGAGTGGCTATGACTTGACTATACTTAACAACAACAACACTGCAAATTCTGGGAAATATGCGTGTTCTGTAGGATAAGCACTGGATTAGAAACCACAAGGTAGCAGTTTGAGCCCATCTGCCATTCTGATGGAGAAAGATGAGACTTTCCGCTCCCACAAAGATTTACAGCCTCAGAAACCCTTTACTGGGCTGTGATGGGTAAGAACCAACTCAACTGGCACTATCAACAATTAACTTCAACTCTGCTAGCTTTGGTTGGGCAGGATTTTTAACGGGGCAAAATGGGCATTCTGAAGCAATGGGGTGCATCCATCTCTCACCTGTGAAAATATTTCCTCTTAAAATATTAATAGACTTAGGAAAGGACACCACTGGCTTGACAGATATGCTCAGGGGGAATGAAAACCCACCCATTCCCAAAGAGAACAAAGGCAGAAACATATCAAAATAGAGAGCACATGATTGCTACTATTCCTGGTGTAGCGCTGTAGGATAAACATTGGCCAGCCGTTCAAACCTACCAACTGCTCCTAGGAAACCCTATACAGGGTCACTATAAGACAGAACAGACTTGATAGCACTTAACAACTACAACAACTGAGGAAGGAAGAAGAGAATGAAGGGGGACCTAATTGGAGGAAGGCAGTCTTTTTACATGGTATTACATAATTGAATTTACATTCACTGAAATTAATTTGTGATTATGAAAAGAAGCAGGGTTTTAAGAACAGTTTTCTGAAATTTATGCTTCTTTGCACCAAAGAACTTACAGGTCTTGGTACCCAAATTGAAGACGTGGTTGCGCAGTGGTTAAAGTGCTCTGCTGCTCATTAAAAGGTCTGCAGTTTGAACCCAACAGACGCTCTGCTTGCACAATGTTTACAGTCTTAGAAAACGTATAGGATAAAGTTCTATTCTGTCCTATGGAGTTGCTATGAGTTAGAATCGACTGGTAGACTTTGGTACCAAAATTAATTCCCTTTTTATACAGACTCGAAGGCACTTTAAAAAAAAAAAAAATTGCAACCTCAGCTGCAGCTAGGAAACCCTATACAGGGTGGCTCTCGATGGCACTTAACACCAACAACATAGCCACCTAACGCAGTACTAGGCACCTGGGAAACCTCATTTGAAAGTACCAGACGGGCGTCAGTGACTTCACTCTAATGCCATCTCTTCACACTCAGGCTTTCAAGACTGATTCTGGGCCTTGGGCCAAGTATGTGTTCCAGGGAGCACAGTTCTGCAGTCAGGCGGGACCCTAAGTAAATCCCCAGAAACCAACAGCAGCAAGTCACAAGGAGCCTGGGAGAGGGGGAGGAGAGAAGAGCTTAGCTGCAGGCGGGCCTGTCACTCCAGCTGACAGCAAACACCTTCTTTTAAAAAGTAGTGTGCCCAGAGAGAAAGTGCTTAGCTCAAGGGAAATGAAGTGTAGAGCTTAAAAGGGGGAGGAAATCAAAAGGGGGGGTGGTGTGCGAACGGTTCCCTCTTGACACATCTTGGCCCCTACGCAGGCCTGTTTAGGTCCTCAGGAGGGGGCACTCGGGCTTGGGACCCAGGAGAGGCACATTCTACCTGCCGTCCGGCTCCTCCTCGGTTTCCACGGCCGTCTCGTCCTCCTCGCCCTCTGACTCCTCCTCTGTCTCCAGTCCCAGGGCGGCCTCCTCGTCCCTCTCGGAGCCAAAGCTCTCCGCTGCGAGGCTGCTGTCGCTGCTCGCCATCGCGCCTGTCCCGGGCCTGAGCTGGAGCTGGAGCTGGAGCCGGAGCCGCCTGCGCCCGCCTGCTGTTCTCCCTCTGACTGCGACTCTGGCCCCTGACCGGCCCTGCAGGGGAGGCTCAGATTCCCAGCCGGGGGCGGGAGAGCCCGGGGACTTTAAATAGAAGGTGTCAAAAAGTTTCACCACGGGTCCTGGAGCCAGGGCTCAGCTGCTCCTCTTCCCTGTTCCTCTGCCAACATCCCCCAGTGGTCCCCGACCCATTTAGGAGGCTCTCCCTCGGTCCTTTTGGGCACCTGGATATCACCTTAGTCAGGGACACGGATTCCAGCTGTACCAGTGGATTTAAACCAGTGATAGTAGTTCAGTCCCGACTTCCTTTCTTCCATAATGGGCTTGGTAGGTTTTATGTTTGATGGAACGTTAGCCCAACCAATTGCTACTTAGTGAGCAGAACGCTTTGTAGCATCAGGTACTGTGCTGAATCCTTACTTTTATCCCTTCACAACTGTGGGTGGTAAGCCTTGTTGCAGTCTGTTATAGCAAAGTAACCCAATGAGAAACCAAGTTAGCTCTCCACTATTAAAAACTTGTTTTGAGCCATTGTTCATTATTGTTGCTAATATTGTTAAGTGCCGTCGAGTCAGTTCCGACCGGTAGCTACCCTAAATAGGGTTTCCGAGGAGCATCTGGTTAACTTGAAGGACTGACCTGTGTGATTCAAGTCGACTTTGCAGTCCAGCGCATTTACCCACAGTGCCACATTTACATTCAACAAATTGTAAATTATCTTCTCAAATGGCCCCTTATCTTGCTCAGGAACTTTTTTATTTCCACTAAATCTTAAGTCTAGAAGATGGACAATTTTTCCCATTGGGTGGCCACCTAGGTTTTGTCAAACTCACTCAGCCCAAAGATCCCAGAACTCTCCTTGGATCATGTCGTGCCTTCCCACTTCCCAAGCACTAAAAGCCCAAGCTCCTCACCAAGATGACCCCTGCTCAACACAGTCCACATCTTACCTGTCTGGGATGTCAAGTCATATTACTGTGCCTTTACTTGAAGTTCCTTATACTTGAAGTTTTCTTACCTTCATTTAACCTGGTTATTCACCAATCATGACTCCCTTCTTTTTATTTTTTTTCAACCATTTAAATATGGTTTTATGATTTCATTTTCAAAACTCATTTCCAGAGGACAGCTTTCCTATGAATGTTAACACAAAGTGTACAAAATGTGTTAGTTTACTAACTCTACTTTGTCATCCATTAGCAACCTCTTTAATATCTAGAGACTTCTTGTTGTTGCTAAGTGCCGTAGAGTCGGTTCCGGCCCATAGCGACCCTGTACAGGGTTTCCGAGGGTGTAAATCTTTAGGGGAGTAGAAAGCCTCATCTTTCTCCTGCGGAGCGGCTGGTAGTTTCCAACCGCTGACCTTAAGGTTTGCAGCCCGATTCATAACCACTACGCTACCAGAGCTCCTTATCTAAAGACTAGATACTATAAAATTGGGACTCATGTGTCCAATATATACATACAATATATATAGTGAGGTTAAATGAAAAGCATATAACATACAGGGCAATGGATAATCTGAAAACTTCTAGTACACACTAGCAAAAGTATTTTGCTAGTTTCTACCCTCCCATTGCCCTTAACTCAGGCAAGCAGCAAACAAGTACAGTGTCCACAGAGGTGTTTTACAATTTCATTTCCAAATGTAACACTTTCCATCAATTTAAAAAAGCTATTTACAAAGGGTTATCCTACGTAGATACATCAAGCACATCTAAACATCTAGAAAGACTAGATATTTCAAATAAGAACTTATTTGTCCACTAGATACACATTTCTGTTTAACAAAATTGCACACACATAACAATGGTCATAATCTGAGCTATCTTCCAAGTATAATCATTTTGGTCTTTTCCTCTCCTCACTTCTTTCTCTTCATCACCAATCCAGTAGACAAGTACAGGCATGTGTAATTGCTTTAGTGGTAGCTGAACAAATTCATATGCAAGTCATTTCCAGTAGACAAACCTTCCTATGAATTCAATATAAAGTGTACAAAATGTGCCAATTTTACTAAGTCTACACTGTCATACACTGGCTACCTCTTTAACATCTAGAGACTAGGTGCAAAATTAGGACTCATTTGCCCATTATATACACTGTACATAGCAAAAAAAAAAAAAATTCATATATCACACAGATAACAGGTTTTGTCTGAGACTGTCCAAGTATAAACATGCGATAATATTTACTTTTTGTGGTTCCTTCCCTCCCACCTCTTTCAAGCCACCGAACAAGTGTAAGACAGTAGCATACTGTTCAGAAGTGATTTAACAATCCCCTTCCCCAAAGACAGTATTTTCTATGGATTTTAGCAAAAAGATATGTACAAAGTGGTATTTTACTACTTCTACTTTTAATTCTGGTAGCGTAGTGGGTACAAATAGGGCTGTGAACCACAAGGTCAGCAGTTTGAAACTACCAGCCGTTGCGCAGGAGAAAGAGAAGGCTTTCTGCTCCCGTAAAGGTTTACAGCCTCGGAAACCCTGTACAGGGTCGCTATGGGTCGGAACCGACTCCACGGCACATAACAACAACAACTTGTAACATACGTCGGGCACTTCTAAACATCTAGGTAGACTAGATGTTTCAAACAAGGACTTAGTTTGTCCACTCTCTCTATATATATACACACCATTCATATTTTGAATAAACTGTATACAAGTAACAACAGTTATAATCTGAAATTGTCTTCTAAATATGAACATACTGGCTATTATGTTCATGTTTTCTGAAGACGATCTCTCCTAAGAATTATAACACAAAACGTCAAAAAGTATTAGTTTACTAACTCTACTTTGTCATACACTGGCAACCTCTTTAACATCTAGAAAGACTAGATGTTGAGAATTGTGAGTCATTTGTCCTTTATGTACCCTATACACACAGAAAAGTAAAACAACGCACAAACACAGGGATAATGCTAAATCCTGTCTCATACTAGCAGAGAGCCTTTTGCACTTCCTTCTCCTTCTTCCCCGCGACCCCCAGAACCAGTGCACAAACACAAAGTGCACTGCTCAAGGAGGTGGTTTAGTTATTCAAAAAAGCCCAACAGATAACAACAAAACCCCAATTATATCATGCGAATTTTAACAAAAAGAGATTTACAAAAGGTGTTAATTTATTACTTCTACTTTTAACATATACCAAGCACTTAAGAACATCCCAAAAGACTAGATTATTTCAAAAAGTACTTATTATCGTCTACTATTAACACAAGTGGAATCAAATGTATACACAGAACAATGGTTATAATATGAAAATGTCTTCTACATATGACCAGTCTGGCATAGAACCTTCTTCCTCACAGCCTTCTCTTCCCTTTCCTGTAAAGCATTGGACAAACGTGGGTGTGTGTCGCTTCTGATGTGACGTCTAGAGGTGACCTAACAATTCCATTTAAAGTCATTTCCAGAAGATATATATGTTTTAAAACAAATGGACATTTCCAAGACGTGTTATCTAGAAGGTCTACATGTAGTAAGTTTTCTTTTAAAAGGTTGGGAAGGGGGAGTTGAGAGCAGCTTCTTCCTATTATATGTTGTTGTTGTTAAGTGCCGTCGAGTCGGTTTCAACCCATAGCGACCCTGAATAGGGTTTCCGAGGCTGTAAATCTTTACAGGAGCAGATCGCCTCATCTTTCTCCCGCGGAGCAGCTGGTAGTTTCGAACTGCTGACCTTCCGGTTCGCAGCCCGATTCGTAACCACTACGCTACCTTTCTCATCAGGTTGATTGGTGCTTCTTAATGGCCAAATGTGGCACGTTATTCTACCATGTCTCCTTTCTAATGGCAGGGTCCGGCAGAACTGCCTAATGGCCGGCTAACCGTTCCACCCGTTGTCTTCTGGTAGACCCACTAAGGCCTTTATTCAGGACGAGAAGGCATCGCGTCCAGTTGGGACAGAGCAGTCACCCTACTTCCCGGCTTCACAAACCTTCTGAGGCCATGGTCTTAAGAAGTAACTTGAGTTTGTGTCCTTTTAGGCACGCTTTCTCAGGCCTACGAGGCCCCGAACCGCCCTCCACTGTGATTGGTTGGCCGCTATTCTAGCTCTGCCACGCCCGCCATCCGGAGACTCCACGTCCTCGTCCTTGGAGACTTGGCGGCCAGCGGGGTGCAGGCTCCGAGAGGCGGCCTCTGTCATCAGGTCACTGAGGAGTGAGGGTTCGCCCTTGTCTAAAGGCCAAACCTAGATAGATCAGAAGCTGGGCAGAGGGCTTTGGGCCTCCGCAGGGCAGGGGCTGGGGCCAGGCCCCCTTTACCCGCCGCTCAAGGCCGGAGGGCCTGGAGAGCCCAGAGGCCCGTAAGGGACCAGAAGACTATCTCGCCACACACCTCTTCTCACTGCGCTCTCTGCCTGAACTCGACCCCCTTTTTTCTTGAAATCCTCAGGCCAAGCTCAGAACCCATATTCCAAGTTGCCACATCATACTGTATTCTGTGTGTGTCCCTGTCCCCAGGAGACTTTGTAAGACTATCATCTTTGTCCCACTATCCCCATCCCATACCAGCCCAGGCTAGCAAAGTACCAGCAGCATGTGTGGGACAAATGTTTCTTGAGCTGAAAGGACATGACTAGACCTGGTAATTAGACCTTTATTTTGTGGCCACCCTAAGGAAAGCACGACAAGTGTATTACTGAAAGAACTTGTCTGCAGCCATTCACTGATCAGAGACAGCTTTGTTTGGATTTAACCAGGCAGATATCAACTGGAACACTAGTAAGAATATCTTTCGACTTAACCTTGTATATATTTTAGCACTGTATTCACAGAGTTGTAAAAATATGATGTCAATTATACTGGATTATGTGTAAATATTAGGTCCATCAGCAAAGAGCTATATATGGTTAAGATATGGTACAAAAACATCAGTTAGTGGGCACAGGGAAGACAAGAGTCCAGCCTTCACAGGTTCAATAAATCAAGTTTAACCCGGTGTGGCGCTGCGGGCTAATGCGCCAGACTGCAAAGCTGTTTGACCTGCAAGGTCAGCAGTTCAAGCTCACCAGCTGCTTTTCGGAAACCTTCTATAAAGTTGCGATGGGTTGGATCGACTCAATGGCACTTAACAACTTATCTGACACATTCAGCCTACCACGAAATACCTAGTCCTCCGTTTACTGATTTGGAATTGGATTTAAGTCTAAATTAGTTAGTTTCTTAACCTATTTGCTACAATAATAGTTGAATAGCAAGGGTGGTCAGTGGAAGCTAATAGAAAAGTTTGAGTGAAGGAGTCCACACCATGATAAACTCTTGAGAACTGCACAGAATTATAATATAGTTCTGATTATTTCACCACTTGTCTGTCAGTTTGTCCTACTGTGGTGGCTTGCGTGTTATTCTAATGCTAGAAGCTATGCCACCAATATTTTAAATACCACCAGGATGACCCATGGTGGACAGGGTCCAGGGGAGCTTCTGGATTAAAACAAACTAGGAAGGAGAGGTGGACTACTTCAGAATGCTCAGCCATTGAAAATGTCATGAATAGCAGCAGTACACTGTCAGATATAGTACCAGAAGATGAAAACATTAGGAATAGCAACACAACATTGTCAAAAACAGTGCCAGATGAGACCCTCAGGTTAGAAGGCACTCTAAATACAACTGGGGAAGAGCTGCTTCCTCAAAGTTGTTTATTGTTGTTAAATGCCAAGTCAGTTCCGACTTATAGCAACTCTGTATAGGGTGCCTAAGAGGTGGTTGGTGATTTTGAACTGCTGACCTTGTGCTCCAAAACGATCTTGCAATCCAGTGCTTATCCTACAGAGTTGTTCATAATGGACAGGATTTAAAACTCTGGAACTTCATTTGCTGATGGGGTACAACTCAAAATGAGAAAAAATAGGAGCAAATATCCATTAATAATCAGAACACGGGATGCACTAAGTATGAATCTAGGATCATTGGAAGTTGTCAAAATTAAATGGAACACATAGATTCATATCCTAGGCATTATTGTTGTTGTTAAGTTTTGTCAAGTCGATTCCATCCCATAGCGACTCTGTACAGGGTTTCTGAGAAGCAGCTGGTGAGCTTGAAATGCCAGCATTGCAGCTCAAAGCATCTTTACAGTCCAGCACATTAACCCACAGTTCTATACCAGGACTCCATATCTTAAGCATTAGTGATGTGAAATCAACTGGTGTTGGTCATTTTGAATCACACAATCATATGGTTACTATGCTGGGAATGATAAATTGAAGAGGAATGGTGTCACATTCATCAAACAGAATTAGTGGTTATGAGTCGGGTTGCTAATCTCAAGGTCAGCAGTTCCAAACTACCAGCAGTTCTGAAGGAGAAAGAGAAGGCTTTCTGCTCCCGTAAAAATTTTACCTGTGCAGGATTGCAGAGTCGGAAGCGACTCTGCAGCACACCAACACCACCACCATCTTGAATGAAGTACCATATTGAATGATGTCTGCAATAATATCCATATGCCAACAAGAAAGATTAGTTGATACCATTATTCAAATTTACATGCCAACCACTAAAACCAGTGATGATGAAATTGAAGAATTCTACCAACTTCTTCAGTATAATATTGATCAAATCATCAAGATGCAGTCATAATTCTGGTGATTGGAATGTGAAAGTTGGAAACAAGAGGAAGAAACAAAAGTCAATAAACATAGCCTTGGTGACAGAAATAATGCTGAAGATTGCATGACAATTTTGCAAAACCAATGACTTCATCACAAATACCTTTTTAAACATAAAAGGAAACTATACACATAGTCACCAGATGTAATAATACATGAGAATCAAATTGACTACATCTGTGGGAAGAGACAAGGCGAGGGCAGACTGTAAAACAGACCATCAATGGCTCATATGCAAGTTCAGGCTGAAGATGAAGAAAATGAGAACAAATTCATATGAGTCAAAATATGACCCTGAATATGTCTCACCTAAATTTAGAGATCCCCTCAAAAACAGATTTCATGCATATAGACACAAACGACCAAAGACCAGGGAAGTTGTGGGATGACATCAAGAACATCATAAAAGGAAGCAAAAGGTCATTAAAGGAGAGCAAGAAAAGACCAAATGAAGGTCAGAAAAGACTCTGAAATTTAATCTTGAGCTTAAAGAAGACAAGCAAACAGAAGTAATGAGTAAAAAAGGTGAACAGAGTATTTCCAAGGGCAGCTTGAGAAGACAAAGTTTTATAGCAAAATGTGCAAAAAGGAAAGAACACACTCAGAATTTCTGAAGCTGAAAGAACTGAAGAAAAAAATTAAAGATTCGACTTATAATACTGAAAGATTCTGAGTCCTAGTGTGACACTGTGGGTTAATGAGCTGGACTTCAAAGTTGGTTTGAACTACAAGGCCGGCGGTTCAAGCTCACCAGCTGCTTCTTAGAAACACTACACACAGATGCAATGGGTTGGAACCAACTCGAAGGCACTTAGCAACAACAATGGACAAAAAAATTGAATGATGCAGAAAGCATCAAAGAAGATGGAAGGAATGCAGAGTCATTGTACCAAAAAGAAATGGTTGATGTTCAACTATTTCAAAAGATAGCATATGATCAAGAGCCAATGGTACTGAAGTCCAAGTTGCACTGAAGGCATTGGAAAAAGGAATAGACAGAATATAAATTGAAACCTTTCAACAAACTGAAGTAGCACTGGAGGCACTCACTCATCTATGCAAAGGAATTTGGAGCACTTGTATCTGCTCAACTTATTGGAAGAGATCCATATTTGTGCCAATTCTAGAGAGAGGTGAGCCAACAGAATGTGAAATCATCAAGCAATATCATTATAATCACATGAAAGTAAAAGTTTGCTGAAGATTATTCAAAAACGCCTACAACAGTACATTAAGACAGAGAACTGCCAGAAATTCAAGCCAGATTCAGGAAAGGACATGAAACTAAGGATGATTTATCACTGCTGATGTCTGATGTATCTTGGCTGAAAGCAGAGAATACCAGAAGGAAGTTTACTTGTGCTTAATTGACAATGCAAAGGTTTTCAACTGCATAGATAATAACTATGGTTAACAATGTAAAGAATGGGTATTCCAGAACAGTTCATTGTGTCCATGAGGAACCTGTGCATAGACCAAGAAGCAGACACTAAATGATTTAAAAACCAAAAGTGAGGAGGCGGGGCTTGACGGTAGCTAGGTTCAGTGAGGTTCGCAATCAGCAATACCACAGAATACCAGGCAAAGCAGATTCAGGGCAGAGCTCCAAAACTTGGAACGACATAGGTAGGAATATTGAAAAAGTTTGAAGGCTTATTGCTAGTGGAACTTGTAGTGAAAGTAAGAAATCGTGTACTTTTGAATCTTCCAGGAACGGCAACCCAGAGCCAACAACTTGGGCGAGACCAAACAGCAAGACCAAGCAGGGAAGCAGACACACCATGGAAAAACACCTCAGAAACCTAGGAGCAAAGGTGGACAATCTTTTCACTTTGTCAGTTTTGCTTTGTCCTGATTTTCTTTTTTTTGTATCTGTTCATTGGCTCCTTACTGTTTGCACACCTCCATTCTGGTGACTAGAGGGGGTGCCTGAGCAAGTGCACACCCCACCCTCACCACTGGTGGGTTCTTCTGCCACACATGGGCACAGATATTCTCAGGCCAACAGTGGGCCCTGTTTGTTTGTTTGTTTGTTTTCAATACGGAAAAGAGGTGTGGAGAGGGAAAGACAGTTTAAAAACAAAATAGGCCGAAAATTAAATTAAATCCTGAGGTTTAGCGTAGTGGTTACGAATTAGACTGCAAACCTTAGGGTCAGCAGTTTGAAACTACCAGCTGTTCTGAGGGAGAAAGATGAGGCTTTCTGCTCCCATAAAGATTTACAGCCTCGGAAACCCTGTACAGGGTCGCTATGATATGGTTCCAACGCCACGTCACATAACACCACCACCGCCACAGCATAACAACAAACAGTGGCATCTTGAAATCTCTCAAGCAGCTTTGAAGGCAAGAACCTGAAAAGAGGACATTAAAGTCATACTCATATTAGGCTACAGATTTTTTTTTCTATCCCTCTTCTCCCTTTCTGAGATTACAGACTACAGTATCCAGTCTAGTTGTTTGTTGTTGTTTTAGTGTTTTGGGGTGTTTTTGTTGTTTTTTTTTTGCAGTTGTTGTTTTGCTGTTTTATGCTCCTCCTTCTAACTTTGGAGGACTCTTTCTCTCCCTATATTACCCAAGAAGAGACAGCAACTGCTGCCATATAGTTAAGCTACAATCACACTCTATAACCAGGCTAGAACCAATACCAACTGCCATATACCAGGGAGGCATACAACACATGTGAAAGTTACTCTGAGTTAAACAATAAGAGTAGTGAAAAGGGAAGTCCACATCCTGATCATATCTACCTGGAAGCAATCAGAAAGCAAAAACAAAAACAAAAACAAAAACAAAAAAAAACAACACATTCTCAATTAAGTATTAAGGCCACAGATAAACACTAAACATGTCCAAAAAGCAAAAGCAGATGACCATATCAGCACATGTCCAGAAACAAGATAAAATG